>NC_141901.1:34924795-35142736 GCF_057802395.1 Ceratotherium simum simum | reverse complement strand
ATGTGAATTTCCTTCCTCCCCTTTGAATTCCAAAACCACTACCCCTAACATCCTCCTTTGTCTTTAGCTAAAAGATGGTATATAAAGTGAGTGGCTTTGGCCATTTTGACAAGTTGCTCAGTTTTCCTGGGTTTCTCCTATGTATACTTTCTTTTTGTTATTCAACTTCTGGCTGATTTTTCTCCATATATTGTCTCATGTCCAATTTAAATTTTAGACCAGCTAGAAAGATCCTAGAGGGTAAGAGGAATATTTCTTACTATCCTAAAGTTTATATTTCAGTGACACAGCACAGGCCACTGGGACAGCCTCTGGTTTTGTGATAAGTTGATTTTATCACGAGGCTTGGCACAGGCTGGGTGTCTCAGAAATCAATGGGAAGCATGGAGACATATTAGTTGGGCGTCAATTGAGTTGATCTCCAAGCAATTCACAGAGAAATGTTAGGGAGAAGTATGAGTATGCCTTTAGGTTAATTTAGAGGCCTCTGCCCTAAAGCTATTTGTAGACTCCATAAAACCCATGTCAAAGATAAACAAAGCCAACACTACAAAGTGACAAGGGTAGATTTTATTCAGTTATAACTCATCGAAGAGCAGAAAGTGGGGTCCCAATGGAAGATTGAACCCAACTTAGTCCAAAATAAAAGGCCAGAGATTTTAAAGGCAGGGTGTGCTATGGGAAAGGCACTGAGGGATACAAGGGGGTCAGTCCATGTGACTAGGCCATCTGAATTTGTTAACTAGAACTTATCCAGAGGAGAGAAACAAACTTATTATATCTTTACATGAATGGAAGCAGTGGCGTGAGTTAGAAGGACACCAAGAGTTATCTCCTGGAATGTATGCATTTCAGTGTACTTGAGAAGGCAGTTCTGGATGTGGTAGAAGATTTACATCTCAAAGTGGGTGGAGGGAAGGATTTATAATTGCAAACTCTCCAAAGTAATTGCTCTAAGAGGGGGTGCAGGGAGCCTGTGTCCTATTACCAGGTTTTTGGCTGGAACAAACAGTACATTTTCCTGGCAGCATTTAAGCTTTTTGTTTTAAGGGGGCTGCAGGTCATCCCTAGGGACAGGAATCTTAAATTGCTAGAAGACCACATTGCTGGCTAGAATTTGTTCCCAAGGAGAGAGAGTTCTGTCACCTGGCTCTTCTTGGTTAAGTGCTGTCTCAATGCCCTAGGAACAAGTGTGTGGTGGGTGGACAGTGATAGTGATCTATAGGGCCTGTAGAGGAGGTGAAGAAATATTCCTCTACCCTCTAAGAGTTTTTTCTTGGCTGGTTTAAGAATTAAATTGATGTAAGAGAAAGAATAACAGGAGAAAATAAAGTTTAATAACATGTATACATGGGAGAAACCCAGGAGAAACTGAGTAACTCACATCAACATGACCAAAGCTACCACTCTTAAACACCATCTTCAGCTTTAAAGAGACAATGGAGGATGCTGGGGGTAGTGGTTTGCTGGAATTCAAAGGCGTAGGAAGGCAATCTCACGTGTGGAGAAGGAAAAGCAAATGTTTGGTAAACAAATGTTTGCCATACCTTCTACACAAGAGAACAATGGGACATGGGGAGGAGGACTTTTTTGATCAAATGGGCCTTGCTAGGTTCCTCACTGCTACCACCATAGTTACATCTATGGTGATAGCTCCTTTCCTGAAACACTGACTTTCTATCTTAAATTCTTTTAGGTAGTTAGGGGAGAGAGGTCAAAGTTTCTTTTTCTGAGTCTTTTGTTCTTAAAAATAATCAATGCCAAAGAGACACATTTGGGGTGGCAAATTCTGATCCCCACAGGCCTAATTCATAACTCTGCACCAGCAACCCAGCCAAAAGCAAGCAACACTTTTTCGGCACGCTTGGGCACAATGTACACAAGTCACCGGCCACCAGGAAAGCTGGGAACAGGGCTTGGAGGGAGGCTCCAGTGGGAAAAACAATACAATGCAGTAAGGAAATAACAAACAACGTGGTGACTTTTTTGCTACCCCCAAATTCCTGCTGTTAATTAAAGGAAAAATTGTGAAAGATTTTTGAAATGGGCAAATACTGAGAGCATCACTTCCAATAGGGAATACTAGGATTTTGTCTGAACTAGAGGACCCTTCTGGAGTTCTGATTCTATATAAGGGTCTGCATCCTTCACTATCGATTGACTATTTTTTTGACTCTGTAGAGAAAGAAGTTGACTCAGAAGCCTGATGGCTGATGCAAATGATCCCTGTTCATAGAAATGCAGAATGAATTTTATCTGATAGAGATACAATTGATTTCCTCCTCTGTAGAAAAGGATAATTCCAGGGAAATTACATTTATGCTCCCCCAAAGGATTAATTAATGAGCTAATTAATTGTTAACATGTGTTCATTTTATATTTCTATGGGAGTCATGATTTTACCTTTAAAAAAATCAGCTACTGTCTTACCTGCGGCTGAGGGAGCTGGCGGTCACCAGCAGGGGATATAGGTTTGGTGAGCACTGAAGTGCGCATACAGTTTGGGGGGTCTCCTTAAGAAAAACAATTCAACATTATGTATTGGGGCTTGGAAGAGAGGCCCTGAAGCTTAAGATTTCTTTACTATTACAGTGAATCTGCCTCCTAACCATTGTTAAAAGCTGAATTTTGGAAACAGGTAAAACCAGGAATTTCATCCCAAAGATATAAAAATGATCTCCTAGGTTAAAGAGTTTTATTTTACCCAAAGGGGAGAATCAGGTGAGATATTATAACTGGTTACAAACTTTATATGGAGTGTAAAAGAGAATTTTGAAATGAACTGCAAATAGGGGCAAAACTGATTTCTTTTGGGAGAGAAGAGGAAGTCATAAAATTTACATAAGTCACAGGAATTTACATGTCTGTCAATTGCCTCCAACTTTTGTAAATCATCTCAAAGAAGGAAAGGCTAGAATCCAGAGCAACGTGGAAGAAGCTTAGACAACACAAAGTCTTTTCTACATCAAAGCTTGACACCACCCTCCTCCCCGGGGTGTGTGTGTGTGTGTTTCTTTGGGGACCTGGGGAGAGATGCAGGCCTGACTCCATCCCCCAAAAGACAAGCATCTGTACATGAGGTCCCCTGCGGGTGGATTGCAAGTGGAGTTCTCCAGGTTCCGTTAGGGGCCACTTCTCATGGGGCTAGCCCAGAAGGCTTCCGGGCTGGAGACCACATCCTGTTAATTTGCTTCCACTGGGGCCGAGGGGGCCACGGAGGAATCGCTGTGGCCACGAAGGCCGTCGCCCCGAGCCCCAGTAGGGAAGGATGAATCCCGAGACTTCGGGGGCGAGCCGAGACCTGCACTGCTGTGGATGAGGCAAAGGGGGCCATCTAGTGGCTGCTCGTTCTCTCTTCCTCCCAGAACCGAAGACAGTAATCTTGGAGGGGATTAATTCACAGGCTGCGTGGATTCTAAGAAGGTGCAAGTTCCCAGCTCTGTGCTAAGAGAGCCTGCAAGTCATTGGCAGGAATCGCGCGCTCCGGGTAGAAAGGGTCGGCGGGGAAGCGGCCAGAGCGCACTGGGATATTCAGGATCTCTTTGCAGGGCCCAAAAGCTCACGGAGGTGGAGGGGGAGGTGAGCGCAAACGCGTTACCTGTTATTGACCCCCCCAGTCACCTAGCCCGGCGGGAGAAGCCGGTCTTCGCAGCCAGATATACGCCCCTGTTTCTGACACCTGACCTCGCCCTCAATCCCGCCTCCGTCTGGGGAGTGTAGATCCCGGCCAGACCGGTTCTGAACTTCTGTGATGCAGAATTATAGACAGGGCTGAACTGGAAAGGCAGCAGAGGCAGGATAAGCTCCTTACTGGGAAGTTTACTAAATCTACATTACAAAGCATCAGGCGGGAAGCAGTCCTGGGAACTTGGAGTAGGTAGTTTTCTGTGGGCTGGGAGAGAGGGATGGGAGAAAGTAAGGGAGAAGAGAAAGGGATTATGGAAAGTGTTCCTGAGATTAAGGATTTATTCTCTTTCTATGTCTTTTGGGGGACAATGTAACGAGGGATTTTTTTTCTAATTATTTTGTGTCTGTTTGGATTGTAATTTTCTAAGTGTGATCCCTCCAGGGGCCTTAACCTTACCAATTTTTAAGCTTGTATGTCTACAAAATTGTAACAAATGTTATCGCTAAGGCTACTGTTATGGGCCAAACTGCCTTCCCCCCCATCCAGTTCATAAATTGATATTCTAACCCCCTAGACTCTTAGAATATGACTGTATTTGGAGATAGGGCCTTTAAAGAGGTAATTCAGGTTAAATGAACTCATTAAGGTGGACTCTAATCCAATGTGACTGGTGTCCTTATAAGAAGAGGAGATAAGGACACAAATACAGACCCAGGGATGACCCTGTGAGGATGTAGAGATGGTGGCCATTTGCAAGCCAAGGAGCCAGGCCTCAGTAGTAATCAACCCTGCCAACACCTTGTGATCTTGGACTTCTAGCCTCCAGAACTGTGAGAAAATAAGTTTCTGTTGTTTAAGCGCCCCAGTCAGTGGTATTTTGTTATGGCAGCTCTAGCAAATGAATACAGTTGTATTTAAGGATGATGCCTACTGAGCACACTCTTAACTTCTATCGGAAAAATAATCTAGGCATTATTCCATGTTTCCATTCATCCTTGACAGTTTTACTCATAACTCAATCTGACTTTACCCACAGGCTCTGGTGCCCTTTTTATCTCGCCTCAATTCTCTTTGAGAGTCAGACTCTGCTGGGGCTCATACATTTCTCTACAACTATAAGGCTTTGTTTCCTGCCGAAATCTCCTGTAGCTCACTTCTCTGCTAGGTTGGTCTCACTAAATTGAAGGCTATGTGACAGTTCCACCCTAGGGATCATTCTTGTGTTAGGTCCCCCAGAGTGCCTGTTTTTCTTTTGGCCAAAACAGAAAGAAAACAGGAAATTAAAAGCAGCATTAGATTGAGGACCCATTTTACATCTATTAATTTATAGCAAAAACAAAAAAACAAACAAAAATACACTGTTTCACCAAGGCAAGGATCTTTTGGGAAACAGGTACATTAATGGACTTTTGGTGGTAGTATAAATGGTTACAACCTTTTCTGGAAGCATTACAGCGGCTTATTTCAATGGCCATAAAATTGTTTACACCCTGAAATTCAGTAATTCCTCTCATGGGAAGCCACCCTAAGGAAATAATTAAACAGAAACAAAAGGTCGTATACAAACATATGTGAAAGAAGTTCATTGTAGCATGATTTGTATGAGTGAAAAATTGGAAAGAAATCAAATTCTCAACAATAAGCAAATTGTTAAGTTAGAGCACAAAGGCCAATGAAATATCAGGCAGCTATTAAAAATGATAATTATGACGCACATGTAGAAACATGAAAAATGTTTATGATTTTTCACATATACCTATTGAGAATGCAAAATAGCATCCATTTTATAATTACATCTATGTGAAAAAAGTCAAATAGGCAAAAAATGATAGAAAATAAGAATGAATAAAAAATTTTCTTAGGGTAGAAAAGTTATGAATTGTTTTTTTCTTTTAGAAATTTTATTTGAAGTACTATAGTAGTCCCTCAGTATCCATTGGGGGATTGGTNCCAGGATCCCATCGGATACCAAAATCTGAAGATGCTCAAGTCCCTTATATAAAATTGTGTAGTATTTGCATATAACCTATGCACACCCTCGCGTATACTTTAAATCATCTCTAGATTACTCATAATACCTAATACAATGTAAATGCTATGTAAATAGTTGTTATACTGTATCATTCAGGGAATAATGACAAGAAAAAAAAGTCTGTATGTGTTCAGGACAGACACAACCAATATAGGCCTTTCATCCGGGGTTGGTTGACTCTGAGGATGCAGAACCCCTGGGTGTGGAGAGCCCACTCCATATATTATATCATAATTTTTATATTAAAGAAGTGATCTGATTATGTAGGGCTGTGCCAGTGGGCTCTGTCAAAATATAATTTAAAACAAGTTAAAAACATGACTCATACACCTGTAAAGTGAGCATGTGTCAATGGTTTATTTAACTCATTAATGAGGGAATTCGTGGATAGTAAAGCTGATTCAAGAGCATTTTCAGAATAGATTTATAGAGTCAGGAAGGGCATGCTGGAATAAGTCCAACTAAGTTGGAGACAAACTGGGCAATAAAACTTTGGGGTGGTCTTCAAATCCTCTGTGTTTCTACTGGGCAAAAATTTACAAGTTAACATATAACCTCAGAGTTTAGGACTGAAGAGGAGAAGAATTTGTCACCCCAAAATATGCCACTTCGGCATGAGGATTATTTTGAGTTAAATGCAATCAAACTCCAGCAGATTCAGGAAAAGCTCTCTACCCCCCTCAAATGCGTAAATTTACATTGGGGGCCTATACTAGGAAGAGAGCTATTACCAGAGATACCTCTTTACCTAAGAAAATTATCTGCACAACATGGCAACCTTTGTTTTCCAAACATCTCCTCCCCTTCCTGCGAATGGCCACCCTCCCCTTGGTATCTGCAGACTCCTACCCTTTCCTTAGCTCAGCTTGCTGTATAAGCCTCAATTACCTGGTTGCCCTTTGGGTCTCATATGTTTATGGGGCTCCTGTATATATAAAATTTGTTTTTCTCCTGTCTTACATCAATTTAATTATTGGACCAGCTAAAGAACCTAGAAGGGAAGAAAGGAAAATTTTTCTGCCCTTCAGGCCCTAATTAATAGTAAAGAGCAAATCAAACAAGTTATGTACCTTAGAACAGCACTGTACAATAGAAGCATAATGCAAAACACATATGTAATTTAAAATTTTCTATTAATTCTATTAAAAAAATTAAAAAAAACAGGTGAAATTAACTTTAATATGTGTGTGTGTGTAGCCAAAATATGATAATTTCAACATGTAGTCGATATAAAAAAAAATTTTTTTTCTTGCTAAGTCTTCAAAATTCAGTGTGTATTAAATAGTCACAGCTCAGCTCAATTCGCATGCTAAATTTTCATCAGAAATTGTTGATCTGGGGGCTGGCCTGGTGGCATGGTGGTTAAGTTTGTGTGCTCTGCTTTGGTGGCCCAGCGTTACTTGAGTTTGGATCCCAGGTGCGGACCTACGCACCGCTCATCAGGCCATGCTGTGGCGGCGTCCCACATACAGAAAATAGAGGAAAACTGGCACAGATGTTAGCTCAGTGATGGTCTTCCTCAAGCAAAAAGAGGAGGATTGGCAATAGATGTTACCTCAGAGCCCAATTTTCCTCACCAAAAAAAAAAAAAAAAAACAAATCCGAAATTGTTGATCTGCATTTAGATTTCATAAAATTTACAGTTGAAAAAGGTGCTCCAAACATACTTAAAGACATACTTAAAACTGTCCCAGTAACTAAAGAGTATCAATTTTAAATTTAAATTAATTAAAATTAAACATTCATGTGTGCTAGCCACATTTCAGGTGCTCAGTAGACACCTGTGATTCATGGTTACAGTATTGGACAGCCCAGAACTAGAGAATTAGATAATTCTTGGGTGAGCATCTTAGACCATGTTTCTATGTGACATTGAAAGGACATGCAGTCATCTTTTTGCCTTATTTCCAAGTTTTGGATAATTTTTGTTAAGAGTTCTGAGGGTATATCAATTACCCAATTCATTTTTTATTTTTGTTACTGAGGAAGATTCACCCTGTGCTAACATCTGTGCCAATCTTCCTCTTTTTGAGGAAGATTTCCCCGGATCTAACATCTGTGCCAATCTTCCTCTATTTTGTATGTAGGTCGCTGCCACAGCATGGCCGCTGACGAGTGATGGAGGTCTGCACCTGGGACCTATACCACTGAAGCTGGGCTGCTGAACCAGAGCATGCTGAACTTAACCACTGGGACATGGGGCTGGCCCCCTGGACGTTTTTAAACAGCTTTATTGGGATATAGTTCATATACCATACAATGCACTGATTTAAAGTGTACAATTGGATGGTCTTTAGTATATTCACAGAGTTGTGTAACCATCACCACAATCCATTTTAGAACATTTTCATCACCCCCAAAGAAACTCCCTTTCTTTCTTTTTCTCTTTTTTGTGAGAAAGATCAGCCCTGAGCTAACATTCATGCCAATCCTCCTCTTTTTGCTGAGGAAGACCAGCCCTGAGCTAACATCTATTGCCAATCCTCCTCCTTTTTTTCCCCGCTTTTCTCCCCAAAGCCCCAGTAGATAGTTATGCGTCATAGTTGCACATTCTTCTAGCTGCTGTATGTGGGATGCCACCTCAACATGGCCAGACAAGTGGTGCATTGGTGGGCGCCCAGATCCGAACTTGGGCCGCCAGTAGCGGAGCGCACGCACTTTACCGCTAAGCCATGGGGCTGGCCCCAAAGCCCCATTTCAATTGCAGTCACACCCCATTTCCCCGCAACCCCCTCAGCCCCAGGCAACCACTAATCTACTTTCTGTCTCTATAGATTTGTCTATTCTGGACATTTCATATAAATGGTTTGTCCATTTTGTAGCATGTTGTCAGTACTTAATTCCTTTTTATTGCCAAGTAATATTCCATTTTATGGATTTGCAAAATTTTATTTATCCATTCATCAGTTGAGAGACATTTGGGTTATTTCTCTGGATTCTTTGTGTTGACTGAGCAATGAATATTGTCAGCCTGGGTTACTTATGTGTCTGTGTTCAACTGGGAACTCTGCAGGGGCTCCTTAGTTCTCCTCCATGTGCCTCTCTCTCCATGTGGTATCTCACCCTCCAGAGCCTCAGCACATGGCCCTTCTCTCTCCAGCAGGATAGCTTGGACCTCCTTATAGATGGAGGCTGGGTTTCAAGAAAGCAAAAACAGAAGGGGCCACTTCTTAAGGGCTGAGCTACACTCACATCATTTCTGCTACATTCTATTGGTCAAAGGAGGTCACAATGCCAGCCCAGATTTAGGGAGAGGGGAAATAGGCTGCATCTCTTGATGGGAGGAATGATATACGTGTATCAAGAGGGGAGGGATTGTGGGCACATCTTTGGGTTCTATCTACCACACCCACATTTACCAGTCCTTTTGCACTTAGGCAGGGCCATTTGACTAGTTGTGGACAATGGGCTGTGAGCAAAAGTGACATGTTTCACTCTCAGGTGAAGTAAAGAAAAGCCTGCACGATCCTCCAGGCGTATCATCTCTTCTGCAGCCAAGAAGGCCTTATGGTGAAATTACCCATGGAAGATAATTACCTTGCAGAGTCATCCAGACCTGCAGCTGACTTTGCATTAGCAAGAGATAAACCTCTGTTGTGTTAAGCCACTGGAGTTTGGAAATTGTTTGTTAGGGCAACATAACCGAGCCCATCCTAATTAAAACACATGGCTTGCGAATTTCCCTTGCCTCTAAATTTGATACTGCTCCTGCTTCTGCAGTTCTGATTTCTGGCTCCCTGCCTCATCTGTTGAACTTGCCCCTTTGTGCTGTTGCTTCTGACTTCTGAGTAAACCTTTGCCTAATATAGCTTGATCCTGGAACCTTACACCCCTAGTGGCTGGTGTACCTGACAGATTGGCCTTGGAACCCCACCCCGTCTCCCCCCCACCCTGTCTGTCATAGGGTCCATGGAGAACAGAGGGAGTTGCAGCTAGGTGATTGAAGGTCCTTGTGGCTTGAGTTCAGACTTAACTGAGTAGGCAAACGGGAGCTGCCAAAGGTTTTTAATATGGAGAATAACTTGAAAAAAACCAGGTGTTTGAAGAACAATTTGCTAATGAGAGCAGGGTATATGGCAGGGACATGAGGTTGAAGAAAGAGTGATCAGTTAGGGAGATGGTATTATAACGGTCAATGCCAAAGCTGGTAATAATTAAATTTGTATAATGTTTTATAGCTGAACGTTCACTTAGATCATTTCTTATTAATCTTCATAATCCTATAGGCATTGTTCTCTCTTTGCAGCTGGAAAATCAAAGCTTGGAGAGGCTGGTGATTTGCAGTTACTAAGAGGCAAAGCAAGTACTTTGATTTCATTTGTCAGTTCATTCATGCACTCTTATTTAATTCAAATCCCTTTTTTGAATCCTGCTAGGTAAATATTTCCAAATCTTTGCATCCTGGCACACACAGAAAAGGATAATATTTTCATGGTATTCCTGCTGTATTAATCATTCCTTTTATTTTCTGATGCTTTGACTTCTTGGGGCCTTGCTGACACTGGAGAAACTGCCCCTTTCAGGGTTAACTAATTCCTAGAGATAGCAAACAACTTGGTTGTCTTTTTTTCTTTGTTTGTTTTTTTTTGAGGGGGACCAGCCCTGAGCTTACATCTAATGCCAATCCTCCTATTTTTTGCTGAGGAAGACTGGCCCTGTGCTAACATCCGTGCCCATCTTCCTTTACTTTATATGGGACGCCGCCACAGCATGGCTTAACAAGCAGTGGTCAGTGCACGCCAGGCCCGCTGCAGTGGAGCACACGCACTTAACTGCTTGCGCCACCAGGCGTCGCATAAACAACTTGGTTGTGAGTGTGCCTTTCACATGCAAACCAACCAATCCAGAGCCCGTACCCCCAACCACCTGTCTATTGGGCTGTCACCGTCTGGGCCACTATCCACCTGCCCTAATCACCCAGGACCAGGTACTGGACAAGTAGGGACAGACCTATGCCCCTGGGCCTGCTAAAATAATTCAAACTAGCCAATCCTAAGCCTGCTTACCCTGCCTCACCTGTTCCTTCCTGTGGAAACCACGATAAAGGCTCTTGCCCACATTTATGTCTACCGGCCTTGCCATACCTAAATTATGATAAAACCTATATTTTAAAACAGGGCTGGTGTTTCATGTTGGCTTCTCTGGTAGTAGACACTGAAAAGGAGTTTGGGGTTTAAGATTTTGATATTGTGATTTTTTTTTAAAGATTTTATTTATTTATTTTTTTCCCCCCAAAGCCCCAGTAGATTGTTGTATGTCATAGCTGCACATCCTTCCAGTTGCTGTATGTGGGACGCGGCCCCAGCATGGCTGGAGAAGTGGTGCGTCGGTGCACGCCCGGGATCCGAACCCCTGCCGCCAAAAGCGGTGCGCGCACACTTAACCGCCAAGCCACAGGGCCGGCCCAATATTGTGATTTATAATAAGAAATATATGTTTGTTCATTGTCCCCATTTCCTGCCTAAAACCACTGAACTTCCTAAGTGATGTCTTTTGTTATGTTAATTAGGAGACTTTTGGAATGCCCCTAGGTCACCTAAGGGTGGGGGCTGGTCACCAGAGGAACCAACCATATGATTAGAGGATTGGAACTTTTAGTCCCTCCTGCCCCTCTCCCCCGGGAGAAGAAAGGGGCTGGAGGTTGAATCAATTACCAATGGCTGGGCCGGCCTGGTGGCGCAAGCGGTTAAGTGCGCACGCTCCGCTGTGGCGGCCCGGGGTTCCCCAGTTCGGATCCCAGGCGTGCACCAACGCACTGCTTGGCAAGCCATGCTGTGGCGGCGTCCCATATAAAGTAAAGGAAGATGGGCACAGATGTTAGCCCAGGGCCAGTCTTCCTCAGCAAAAAAAAAAAGAGGAGGATTGGCAGATGTTAGCACAGGGCTGATCTCCTCACACAGACACACGCAAAAATTACCAATGGCCAAAGATTTAATCAATCATGCCCATGTAATGAAGCCTCCATAAACCCAAAAGGATGGAGTTCAAAGAGCTTCTAGGTTGGTGAACACAATAAGAAACAGCAAGAAGCCAAGTTGGGTCATTGTTACCTAAGGAAAAATAAGATGAGGTTAAGGTCTCCACCATCATTTTTCTCTCCATTCCTGTCCCAACCCTCACACCTGTCCAGTCCTACAAAAACTCCAAGGCCAAGGACTCCTTGCCTAAACCCCACACATCTCTGAGCTGGAGTCAGGGCTCCCAATACCCACAGACCTGGTCTGAGTCTCAGCAGCACTTTCCTCCAGGACAGAGAGTCCCTCTTTCCCTCCACACTGGGGCCAGGAGCTGAGAACTGCTCGCTGGGTGGAGACTGGGAGCTTTCTCTGCAGAGGCTCCTGGCGTGGGCTGAGGTGCTGAGCCCTTTATGGAGAAAGACCAGTGGGGCCCAGCCCAGGCTTTCATGGCACGATGCCCAGTGGAGGTGAGGCCTCTGGGTATCTAGGGCCAGGCTCTTTCTACAGGGATAATTCATGGAGCTGACAGGTTCTAAAAGACAAATCTGAAAGGTCATGTTACCAGACAAAATTGGGGTTCTCTGCCCGATCGCATCAAAAAGTCAATTAATTATGGCATTAGCCTTCGGGAGAGAAATCAGCTTTTATTCTGTGAGATCAATCTGCATGGAGACGGGGGCATGTGCCCTCAGATCTGTCTCCCTGATTCAGCATTTGGGGCAAAATTTAAGAGGTTAGGGAGAACAGGCTGGCATGCAGAAATGCTGGTGGGTCAGGCTTTGAATGGTGGGCTTCAAGCATTTCTAGTAAGGTTTTAAACATTTATGACAAGGTTCTAAGCATTTATGATAGGGTTCTAAACATTTTTGATGAGGTGGGGAAGGAATTTTAACACTGGATCTTGCTGATTGAGGGACCCCTTGCTTCTGATAAGAGTCTGACTTTCAAGTTCCAGTCCTGTCCTGGTCCTTGGGTTCTGTTGGGAGGAGGATCTTTGGTTCCAAGGTCATTTCAGGTCATGAGTTCTTCTTTTGTGTATGCCCCAGCTATGTGACTTTGCAGTTTTTCTGAAAGACAAATCTTAATCACTCTGTTGATAAGAGATGGGGTCAGTTGAACTGGTCCTGGAGGACCTGCGGTTACAGTCATCTGCTAGCATTGTTTCCAGATTTGGGGATTTCATGGACCTGTGTATTTTCCAAAAACAAAATAGATGAGGATAAAACTAATAAAAGTTCATGTTGGTTTTCTTTTTTTGTGTGTGTGTCTTTTTTGCAAAGCAAAAATAAAAATTTTAAAAATTAAACATCTACCATCATTATCATTTCATAGAAAAAGGATATTCTAGCAACAAAAGTTGAACTTGATCATCTCAGAATAAATATAAAGCTTCAGCTTAAATAAATTTAGTTTCATACAGAGACACTTCTTTGTCCTTAATTTTCTCATTTTGCCACAAACTACTGAAAATTTGTGACAGATAAGCACCCGTCCAGAGACTGCATTTGAGAAGAAGTCATTCCACACCGTCTCTGATGCTTCAAGCCTCTTCTACCATTTCTGTCCCTGTGTCACTCCTCGGTTCTCGGGTCCTCCTGCAGCTGTTGTAGAATTGATCAGTCCTCCATGGTGATGCCACATTGCTCACACATGACTTCATTACAGCACTGAGAAAATTGCAATTCTTAAAATACATTGTGAGTCTCTTTTTTGTTAAACTAATATTTTTTTATCTTTGTGGGTTGAAAATACTGATTTATACAAAATATTTAGATATATTGATAAAGGAAAATAAAACAGCACCCAAGAAGAAAAGCTCCCAAAGGAAATTATGTTTCTTTAGTACTTTCTTTTATTGATTCTAAGACACGTTTTTCATATTTTGACATCTTTAATATCATTATGCATCTCATCCTTAGTGGTATATAAATCATGGAACAACTGACCATTGACAGCATCTAAAAGTCTAGGAAAATGGTAGATCTAACCTTAGGCACATCACCCCTCTAACCACGGTCATCCAATCATAACCGGTGACTGAGTCCCATTGATTCTACCTCCTACTTCCCCTTAAATCTGTTTCCCACATGACCTCCCCCAAGTCCCACTGCCCCTGACACTTAATTAGTTCAGGTCTTGATCAGGTAGGATGTTTTCAGCTGTGACTCATAGAAGCCCCATCTCAAAGTGGCTTAAAGAAAAAGTAAATGCATCCCCTCATGAAATTGGAAATCTAGAGGCAGGGCAGCTCCATGCTTGACTGACTCAGGAGCATTTCAATGTCTTCAGCATCCCGCTCCTTCAGTCTCTCGACCCCAGCTTCATCCTCTGGCTGAGAGTAAGATGTCTGTTGGTGTTCCATGCACCACTTATGTATTAGTGTGCTAGGGCTACCATAACAAAATACCACAGACTCGGGGGCTTCAACAACAGAAATGTGTTTTCTCAAAGTTCTGGAGGCTACAAGTCCAAGATCAAGATGTTGGCAGGTCTGGTTTCTTCTGAGGCCTCTCTCCTTGCATTGCAGATGGTCACTTTCTTGCTGTATCCTCACACGGTGTTTTCTCTGTGCATGCATCCCTAATGTCTCTTTGTGTGTCCCAATTCCCTCTTCTTATAAGGACACCAGTCAGATTGGATTAGGGCCCACTCTAACGGCCTCATTTTAAGTTCATCAGCTCTGTAAAGACCCTATCCTCAGATATAGCCACCTTCTGAAGTACTGGGGGTCAGGGCTCTGATTATGAATTTTGAGGGAACACAGTTCAACACATAGCAATCTACAAGATAAAAGAATGTCAAGAGGTAGAATGGGGATCATCTTTCCTGTGGCTCCTTTTTAGAAGAGAGGAAGCTTTGCCCAGAAGCCCCCAGCACACTTTTCTTCCTATCTCAGTGGCCAGAGATAGGTGACAACTCATTCCTGAACGAATCTCTGGCCAGGAGGGTGGAACTACCCTGAGTACCTGAAACTAATCATCTGGACGTGGGACTGATGTTGGTGAGCCATATAACAAGGCCCTCCTGTGGCCTCCATTGCTGAAATGGCCTCCTGACCATTCCTAGTCCTCGTCTGTGTCCAGTGTTGGCCCACTCCAATCCCTTCTCCATACTGCTGCCAACAAGGATTCTTATAAAGCACAAACCACTTCCACAAGCCCACTAAAAATATTCGTGTCATCAGCAAGAGCACCAAGCTGCAACTCTACATCATAGAGGTTGTATCAGTTATCTATTGGCAGAACAAACCACTCCAAAACTTAGTGACTTAAAAACTACAACAGTCATTTATTTTGCTCATGAGTCTTCCATTTAGGCAGAGCTTAGGGGGAATGGCTTGTTTCTGCTGCACATGGCTTCAACGGGGACATTTGAATCCCGTCTCTCTTCTTCAATCACGTCTAATGGCCCTCCTTCCTCACTGACGCCTCTCCCCTCAGCACCTCCCCTTTGCCTTCTTTGCCCCTCTTCTCCCTTCCTCTTTTGCTCTTCAGTTTCTTTACCTCTTCATCCTTTCCTCTGTTCCCCCTTCCTCTCTCTGCCCACCCTTGTCCCTGTTCCTCATATTGCAACAGCTATCCTCGGCCATCCTCTCTCTCATACTGGAGAATGCACCACGGGACCTGGGACAGATTTGTTTTCAGGTCTCTGCCTCTTCCCTGTCTCTTAGAGAATCATTGTAAAGAGATAGGCAGGGTGATCACAAATCACGTAGTTTCTAATCTTTCTTGCTTCTCTTCCGTTTTTTCCTAATCCTCACCTCCCTGAATTTGCACCTCCTAAATCAAGTGTTAGCACTTTAATCTTTGCCTCAGGCTTTCATTTGTAGAGGACTCAGGCTAAGAGAAATACTAACAGAAATGTTTCTGGAAATAGGCTGTCGGGATGGGATTTCAGAGTTCAATTGCTTACATCTCTGAAACAAATAGTGATCCCATTGCTGCTGGTCACTGGAACTGCATTAACGCTGGGCACTTGCCCTGTCCACCTTTCTCTTTCCCACTTTGGGCCTTTTCTACATCCCTGTCAAGAGAGCGTAACCCAGGGTTCACTGTTCTTAGTCACATTCTCTACCTCCTTTATGTTGGAATTCCTTCCGAAGCAGTCCTCTGAAAATCAATCCTAAACACCTCCACCATTCCCGTGCTTGCATGTTTCCCTGATGCCAGCCTATGCCTTGGCATTATCCCACCCCAGGAGTGGCCAGTGTTTCTGCCTAGCGTGAAAGATTCATTTGGATTCCAAGGCTTGTAGATCCCCTCCGTCACTCTACTCTCAGTGTAGGAATTCCACTAAACCCTCAACGACTAGTGTCTCTGGTGAGAGAAAGCTGAATAGTGCAATAATTCTGTGAGAATGCAGTTAAGCTTGTTCCCTAGAATATGTGAGGAAAAGATATCTAGAACTGTTGACACAGACCTGAGGGATGATGTTGTGATGAGGGTCTACCCGATCGGGGAGGTATTCCTAATGGCTCAGGAAAGCAAATCAGGCGGTTTCACAAGACCCCATCTGAGGTCTCCTGGAATATTGCTCTTATGATATCCTGTTGTCACACTGAGGGTACTGATGTCCCTGTGCTAGGACTGGACACTGGATGCTATTGTTTTAAGTGGGTTCTGCTTAATGCGACTGACCCTTTCTGAATTTTTTTTTTTTTTGTGAGGAGGACTAGCCCTGAACTAACATCCGATGCCAATCCTCCCCTTTTTTCTTGAGAAAGATTGGCCCTGCGCTCACATCCGTGCCCATCTGCTTTTATTTTATATGGGACGCCGCCACAGCATGGCTTGACAAGCGGTTCATCGGTGTGCGCCCAGGATCCGAACCTGCGAACCCTTGGCCGCCAAAGCAGAGCGCGCGCACTTAACCGCTTGTGCCACTGGGCCGGCCCCATGACCCTTTCTGAATTTCTTTGTAGAAAAACATACTGATCTTGGGGACGAAGAAGATGAAGACTGCATCTCTTCCAGGTAACTCTGAAGAATCACGGGACTTGATTTTAAGGGGACATCTGGTGATCTCAGATCCAGCATAATTAGCGAGTGCTGAATATACCCATTTCGCCCATTCAGACAACCGCAATGTTGTCTGTTTTCACTGTGGTCCTTCTATAGGCCAATTGATTGATCTCTCTCCAGTTCAGTCACCTGCAGTCAGTTGATGTAGGTGTACTAATAAGTCATAGGATTGCTTGCACTCTCCCGCTATCTCCTTTTGATGACAACCAGCAGAAGATGCATATCTGCCTCTGCTTCTATGGCATTACCAGGATGGTAGGTATTTCTCGGCAAAGAAAGCAACAGATAAAAAAAGTGCATAACATATTGCATTGTTAGAGAAATAGGCCTTGAAGACACAAGATTTCTCTGAGTCTACAATGCTACCAGAGCCAATATTCACTTGGCAGCTGCATGTACATTTCAACAAAATTTATGCCAAAGTGTTTATGCCACCTTTATGGTTTTTCTGACTGCACTGTGTGTCGTGACTGTTCTATACTGGAGTAGTTCTGTCTCATTCATAGGAGCTTGTCTTCTAATCAGTACTCTGAGCAACCCCTGATTACTCTCTCTCTGTCTTCTCTCTTTCCCTCACCCTCTCTACCTCTTGATCTCTCTCTCTTTCCTATTCCCTTTGCAACCACACTCTGTTCCCAGACAGAGGAGGTTTGCTTTATCTCCCTTGATGGGGACTTCTCTTTTGTTTTCTGTGACCACACCTGTATGCTTCCCATCCAAACCAGCTCTAGGATTCTGTGTTTCCCATCCCTCTTGTTTAATCTTCAGTCATCCCTACCCCACCAGCCTCAGCAGGGATCTGCTGGTCATAAAGGAAAATGAAGTCCCACCAGACTCCCTGGATGAATGGTATTTCACTCGTTCAATTGCCTATGACCTGTCAGCCTTGTATAGGCCTTACAGAAGTTCTTCATTGGCATTTGATGGATAGGAAGTCTTCTCAGCCCTGGATATAGAGGGTGAGTACTCCCATTGTAAAGGGCATAGGGCACATAGTGGGTCCCCAGTAGCCTCTACGTTCTTTGAATCCACCAACTTGTATTGACTGAGAGATGCATTTCTGCAATCAGGTTCTGTAGACTGGTTCTGGTTTGAATCGTGTTCTTGGATTTAATTTTAAGAAGGCATCCTGTGGTCAGAGAACTTTCTTCTTGTCACAGTGTTACCTCCTGTTGCCTGGCATCTCTCACAGGTGCAGGCTGTCCCCATCAAGTCATGTTCGAGAGGGCAAATAGAAGGATAATGGAAAAATCTCTGCCATCATTTTGTCACGAGGAGAATTTGTGTAACAGACCTCTTTTTGTCAAGATAAGACTTCTCATACTCATGACATGATGTTGCTTCTTGTATTTCCTGAGTAGTTTCATAAAATCTCTATAGCTTTCCACACAAGTTTGCAGTCTGCTCCATATTTGCAACATCTTTTATTTTGTTTCAGAGCTCAAAGTTTTTCCCCTGGGGTGCCTACCTCCCTCTGAAGCATTTAGATACCAGATCCTGAATACCAAATCCTGCCTGTGTCTGTGGTTTTAATGAAGGCAACGCTCTCGTTCTGATTTTTCGTCCTCCACAAATGGCTATGGTTTTCATTCTTTGTGCAACACCATTCATTTCTTCCGTGTGTGGCTTGTAGTTTCTTTTTTTTTTAATTTTTTTTTTTTTGAGGAAGATCAGCCCTGAGCTAACATCCGTGCTAATCCTCCTCTTTTTGCTGAGGAAGACGGGCTCTGAGCTAACATCTACTGCCAATCCTCCTCCTTTTTTTTCCTCAAAGCCCCAGTAGATAGCTGTATGTCATAGTTGCACATCCTTCTAGTTGCTCTATGTGGGACACGGCCTCAGCATGGCCGGAGAAGTGGTGCGTCGGTGCGCGCCCGGGATCCGAACCCGGGCCGCCAGTAGCGCAGTGCGCGCACTTAACCGCTGAGCCATCGGGCCGGCCCCCGGCTTGTAGTTTCAATCATGTGTCTAGTCTCAGTGGTATCATCTCATGTAAACTGTCAGCAACCTGTGTACCTGATGGGGGTATTGTCCTAATTTATAAGCAAAGCAGAGTGGTTCCCCTCTCCGTAATCTCCAGAAAAGTCCTTCCTGGTGAGCACGATCTCGTTGAGGGCAAGAATTTCATAGAGTTTCTAGATGAAAACACAGTTTCCATTTCCTCTCATGGAGGCTATTTTTGGTCTTCTCATATGGGAGAAGCAGTTGGATTGTTAGGAGACTTTACTCTTCGAATCATCTTGTAGAAAGAGCAAGAAACTCTGTGATGCTCCTTACTCTCTCTGACTATTTTGTAGTGAAACTGGCCATGAACAATTTTTCCCTCAACATTTTTGGGTCAGAAAGTGCCTTTTCACACTGGGACCATCCTCTTGCCTGCTTCCCATTCCTCCCCAAGGTGCAAAGGATAAAAGGCTTTCCAAGGATCACAGCAATTCACAAAACAAAAATGTAACACACAGTTCTTTTGCATCTGTTGTTTGCCATGCCCCTTAGCAAGCAAGCTCCATGGACGCTCTAATCCACTGGGTCCTCACAGGGACACTCTCAAGTAGGTGTGGGATCTCATGTTAGAGCCGAGGGCACTGAGGCTTGGAAAGGTCACTTTACTAGCTCAATACACCCAGCCAGTGCACAGTGGGACATGGGCCCCTCATTGTCCTGACTCCCCTCCTTAGGCCCTGTCCCCTTCTCTCAGCAGTCAGACTGTCAGGGACTAAGCAGGGATGGTGTTCACCCTCTTCTTTTGGTTTGTACCAAATTATGTCAAACAATTTTAAACTTAAACAGAAAAGTTGGAAGACTGGTCCAAAGAACTCCTGTGGCCACTCATGTAGATCTGCCAACTCCTACTCTCTCAGTGCACTTTGTCCTGCGAGCAGAGCCAGAGGCTCCTCCAGCCCCTCTAGGGGGAGCTGCAGCTCCATGAGACTCTCTCTCCATGGAAAATCAGTCAGGGCTGAGAGATCTCTGTCTCTCACCACCCCCTGTCCTCAGGGGTTTCCTGCTCTGACTCAGGTTTGTCCTGGCATCCTTGTAAAGCCACATAGCTCCATCTCAGTTACGCTGACAGCCAGGTCTGGGTTCCCATGAGGAGGAGGAGAAACATTCAGACACACCTCTCAGGAGTGTGATGTGTGTGACATGGCACGGCCTTGGCGGGCCATTATTCAAAACGTGCCAGGAGAGGACAAATTCCCCCACGCGGATGGGCTGAGATAAATGAAGGGAATGTCTTAATTCTACACGCATCTGTCCTGTGTGGGGGTTCACTAATGACAACACGTAAACAGTGTGTATAGCAGCAGTGGGGCCACAGGTGGTCTGCTCCACCCCATCCTCTCTGTACAGGGAGAAACCCTGTAGAAACGGTACTAACACAACCTAAATCATAACTTGATCTTTTATTGAGGGCTTTTCCCACTTTTGAAACAAATAATACGGGACAGCCCTTCAGAAGTTTGATACAGTGTTTTTTCCCTTTTCTCCTGCAAATGCAAGGAATATTCAAAGCACAGGTTTAATAAAGCCCAGTAGTTTGGAAAAGAGAGATAAAACAATATGATGCGATTAAGCTGTGATAATTAAAACTAATTTAGACTTTGATTCAAAATAACATTTGAGAATGGGGATACCTGGTTTTGACAATTCTTTCATCAACCAGATTCATTAATGTAAGAGGGTTTACTCTTAGCTCAATTCGTATTATCACAAAATCTTATTAAATGTCCTAAATTATGATGGTTAATAAGCTGCACCTTGAGGAAATATGGAGGGTATACCAGCCTGAGAGAAAGGCTTGTGGAAATAGTCCTGGAAGCTAGAAGAGGCACGTGGTGCAGGACTGGGGTTGGGGGTGATGGGCAGGATGACTCCAGAGGATTTGTAGAAGGGAGGTGTGGGAAGTGATGTTGGAGAAGAAAGAGGGACCAGAGGAAAGGAGGAGGGAGTGCAAAGGAAGGTGAGGAGTTGAGAGTGTGTGTAGCAGACAAGGGAGAGGAAGTTCTCACAGCAGAGCAGGCATGGGATGAAACTGGATTGGGAGTAATAAGATGAGTGACACATTGGATGGTGAGGAGAGGATAGAATCAGAGAAAGCAGTTAGAAGGAGGCTGGATGAATCAATGATGAGAGTCAGGTAGAGTATGGGATCTGGAAGACAAAATGGTAACAGATACACAAAGACACTTTTAAGAAACGGTTAAACAAACCTTGATGAGAATGGAGATGTGTAGAGGGCAGGAGAGAGGGTAGCCCACCTGTGTGGAGCAGGCCCTGTGGGCCAGGTACCCCCCTGAGCTTGACCTGGGTGGGCCTCAGCCTATCTGAAGTCTTTGGTTAGCCCACTTTCTGAGACTATGTATTCATTTCACAGTAGAATATACACGTTTCAATAGGGAGAAGTGCCCAGATCCCACTGAGGGGTGTGTGACATAAGGATTGTCCACTCTCTTGCCTCACTGAAGAACCACAGAGTCTGATTCTATAGCACTTCTGGCCCCTAAGTTTCCCATAAGGGACTCATATCTCTACTGCATTTCCTACACCTGCAACTACCCCCGTGTGGCAATAGAATATCTAGATGTGTGGGTGGGTAAAGGGTAGTCAAAAGTCACAGAAAATGATGGTCAAAAGGCTGCAGAACTTGGCAAAAATTCTCATAACTTGATCAATGTTCTACAGTTCCCAACACTCTTTTCTACCGGACCTGAAGCCTTGAGGCCATACTCTTTTTTCCCTGTTCCTTTATTCTGGTGGGTACACATCAACATCACTTTAGAACCTTCTCTCTAGGCTACAGGAGTAAGTTAATCAGAACAGATTAATAGTCATGACTTCGTCTGCTGGTCCAAAGTCTTCTGGACTCAGTGGGTGATTTTTCACTTCAGGGACACTGCAGCCTGGCATCTGCCATCTCAGCATCCCCAGGCACACACATAAAGGTGACATCTCCTTCCTAGACATGATATCTGCCTTTGTTGTCTGCGTCCCTGGGTAGTTTCACTGACAGGCGGGGACATAAGAAATTGGTGGTCTGAGAGGGCTTGATACCAAGCATGGGCTTGCTCTGCTCGCTGCAATCTGAGCCAATTAATCATAACAAGTTAGAAATCAAGAAACCAAGTTTAATTAGATTAGCCAGCAAATCGGAAGACAGGTGACTAATGTCTCAAACACCCATCTTCAAAGATTACAGAATCTTGAGGCAGTTATATAGGGAAAATGGGCAGTAAGGAGGGCGTCCAGGGATGTTGGTCTCCAGGCAGGAGGGGCTCCAGGCACCACATTGTTCCATTCTTTTGTCAGCTGTGATGAATACCTTGTAGGTGTGTTTTCTGCCTGTGGTCAGCCTGTTCCTGGAGAGAAACTCATAGAACAAAGTTTTTAATTTATCAAGCTATTGGGGAGTACATACGTAAGAGGAGACCATAAATCAGGAGAGCACGTGGATTTTTTAGAGGACGTGCAGAACAGCAAGGAGTCACACAGAGGAGGGGCTGGGGCCATTTGGTGTAACAAGATGGCCTCACTTATGTTCACTTACAGGCTTAGTAATGACAACCACGGATTGGTCTAACTGAGCCCTCTTCTCCTTTCAGCTTCTACCCAGGAGGCCTGTTACCAGGGCCGTTGAGGGGAAACATGAGTTTCCAAAGGTCAGAGGTGGAAGCTTCACAAGCACAGCTGCAGCCAAGCACCTGGGTAACCAGTTATCTGCCACTGCAGCTGGACCAGTTTGATTGTGGTGATGACAAAGCCAGGCTCGGCCTCTCCTCCGCCACATGGAACTTGGCAGCCAACAATGATTCTGGAAACCAGCAGCCGCTCTTCCAAGGTAAGAGAGAAAAGGGGAATCTGAAGCTCTGGTCCATTGTTGGTCATCACATGGCCGGGGTTGTGTGGGGGAGACAACAGGCCTCTCCCATGCCTCCTGGCAATCTTATCATTACTGGGTAGTGTAAGAAAGATCAACAAAAGAGAAAATGTGAAAGTGTCTCGATTGGCTTCACCTCATCCATGGACTTTCAGTGGCCTTTCTTGTTCTGGCCACTTTGCTTACTCGATGTCCCTCTTTAGTGGAGGAATGACAGTAAGATCATGAATAACAGTGGATCCTGTTGGCTGTGGTTTTATTTTCAGAGCTAGGTTTGGATGCCTCCACCGGAATGAAGATCCATCCCAAGCTGGACAGTGATGCTCTTGAGGGCTGGGCTGCCAGCAAGCACAGCTGGTAAGTCATTGGCCACATTAATGCTTCAGCGCCCTGAAACAGAAGGTTGTCAAAAGAAAACTGCTGTTCAGCAAGTGGAGACTAACATGCACTTTCCCTGGCCTACAGCTTTGGGTACTGAGGTAATCACATCGGTGGCTCTTAGATGCACTTATTCCTTCTTGCTCTCTATCTCAGATTGTAGCTCAATCTCCCACTATTTTTTCTCTTGCTCATTTGTTCAGTCCAACAGCTGATGCGACCTCTGTCTGGTCTTCCCTCTGCTTTCCATGGGGGCTGCCACCCTGCCAGACCTTTCCATCTCCATATCCTGTTTACACTCTGAACTCTGCTGTGTGCCTGCTGCTGCTGTCCTGATTATTCCCTCTCACCTTCCCTCTTAGCCACAGGGAAACCTGGTCCCAAGGTCCTCCTCATCACAAGAGCATCATTGAAGCTGCTGAGCACATGACACTTCTGAAAAAACACACTTTCTTGGCTTTTTTGTTTTCCCTTCTCAGCTTCCCTATTCCACTGCCTCTTTCTTCTGGGAGCATTTTCTTTTTTTTTTTTTTAATTTATTTTTCCCCCAAAGCCCCAGCAGATAGTTGTATGTCACAGCTGCACATCCTTCCAGTTGCTGCATGTGGGACGTGGCCTCAGCATGGCCGGAGAAGCAGTGTGTTGGCGCGCGCCCGGGATCCGAACCCGGGCCGCCAGCAGCGTAGCGCTTGCACTTAACCACTAAGCCACGGGGCTGGCCCTGGGAGCATTTTCTTAATGTATCGCTTGCATATGGATCCTCCTCCTGCTTCTTTTAGGGAACCTGACCTAGGACAAGCCTTAACACTGGACTTCTCCATGTGAACAAGAAGTGTTAAAACTGAAGACAAAGAGCCCACATTACAAAAACTAAATTAGAACTGGAGTCACAGGTGGGAACGCCACATTGACGTGGAGTCAGGTTTCTCCTCAGCCCGAGATGTGCAGGCCTGTGCTCATCTGCATGGGCTTCCAGGGACTCAGTGGCCCCACCTCAGGGCCTCATTGGAGCTGGCATTAGGTGGAGGACAGTGGATGGGACCCTAAAGGGACACTGGCCAAAAGCAGATGCAGAGGGTATGTTTCCAAAATGCACAGAGCATGAGGTGCTTGGGCATTCAGACCTCTCGCCTTGTCACTCCCATGACCACTTCTAGATGTTCAGTGAAGAACCTAGAAAAATGAACTAAGTTGAATCTGAGGCCAGAAAATATAGAACATTGAGTAGTAGTGAAATAACTTTGGGCCAGCTTTATGAAGAACCAGGGAGAGACACAAGAATACAAGTCTAGTTGAGAAGGAAAGTGATTGATTTGAGATTGTCAGAAGGAAGACCAAAATCTTTAGGGCCAGTGGAAAGAAGCTCATAGTGGAAAAGATGAAGAGAAGAAAAAAGAATGGTGTGAACTAGGGGAGGTCTAGTGGGTAGTTGTAAATCACGCTATTATAAAATAAACACTGAGTGAGCTTTGAACTGACGTGAATGCCTTGACCAACCTTGAAATTCTGATTTAAATGTTCTGGGGTGGGGTTTGGGTATTAGTATTTTAAAAAAGCTCCATTAAGATTCATCAAGGAATTAGAAGGACTATGGATCTAGTAGGATCTCAGTCAGCAGTGTAGAAGTGTCCCATGTATGTGGCTACTTCACAGAAAAGCTGAATATCCGCCATGGGTGGAAGTAGCATTCTTCTCTCAACAGAACTCTGTGTACAGCCTGGAGAAAACAGGAGGGGAAAAAGATAGCTGGGTGGGCTAGACACATGCTTTCTCTATTTCGATCAGAGATTTGCACAATTTTTATAGTACAAGATACAATAAGAATAAATATTACATAGAAACCCAGTGTATAAGAACTAATACCTCCCCTATTATAAGTGATCGAATTGAGTGCTTTCTTTTCTTCTTTTAAAATGAAACCTGCAGCCCACTATTCACTAAATTGATTTCACAGCCAACTAATTGGGTCAGACTGCAGATTGAAGAAAATATTGTTTTTTATCAAATTTGGCCTTATGTAAAATCCCAATAAAGAATCTTAGGTCTCATTCTCCTATGTTGATCCTTTGTAATGCCCTTCTTTACCCTGGGACATGATATGAAGAGAGACTCTTTCCTTAGGAGAAGTTTGGAAAAAAATTGATGAGAATCTAGTATAATTAAAACTAATGCTTTTTTACTTTCGCTTCAGAGTTTTGTGGGTCAGCTACTGAGACTATTCCTAGAAATGCCCGAAGGTGTATCCTGGCATGAAATCACCTTCAGAGAATGCTGGTGTCCATGAGATGAAAATGAGTGGGGCCATGGTTACACTCCCTGCTCTCTTTTTGCTAATTCATTTTGAGTTTGTCCTTTTGGGGTTCTGTCCTCAGTCCCTTTGGAGAAGAATTTCTCTGCAAAGCCTTTTTCCTTTCCAGCCAAGGTGGCTCAACAGCATCTACTGCCTGTTGACACCTCCAGATTGGAGCCTTTCCTCTTACCCTCCCCCAAATTATGGAAAGGGCCTGAGGCCTGGGTTCTAGTTCCAGGGTTGTCAATAACAGGTCACACGGCTTTGGTTAGTCCTTAGCCCCTTGGCACCAAAACTCCTCATCTGTAAAAGGGGGAATTGGATTTGGATATATTCTGAGGTCGCTGTTGGCTCTCATATTCTAGGACTCTCCCATAGCCTGTGCCTCCTCCTCAGAGGATTGCAACATAGAGTTAAAGAGGGTGTGTTTCTCTGCCAAGGGTCCTCTCCTTCCGATAGCAGTCTGTTTCTGAATGTGTGCGATGGATGCTGAGGAGGAGGAGGAGCAGCGGGAGGGGGAGGGGGAGGATGGAGAGCTGAATACCAAGGAGATTCTATTCCCTGGCCCCAGAATGGCAGCCCCTCTCTCTCTGGGACACTCCCTTACCAGAATCTGCACACACACACCCCGCCCTCATCTCTCATCCTCCAGCCTCCCTTCTTCCCACATGAACAGCTTCTCATTCCTCCTCTCATGCCCTGATTCTAGGGATTCTTTCCTTTTCCACTGGGTCTCCCCAAGCTTGGGCCCAAGTCCTTCACCTGGAGCAGGACTGTCCCCTCCCAACCCCCACCTCTCCAGGCCTTTATTTGCCAACCCTTGTTTTGTGGTTCTGGAGAGTCTGAAGCATAAAAATCTCCCAAGAGAGAAGGAAGTGCAGGCCAGGTCTCCTCAGGGAGTCATGAGGTCACCCTGCTAAATGGAATCCAGCCGTCCTAGGTCATTCTAGTTGGATTTGTGAAGAAGTCAAACTTTTTTTTTTTTTTTTTGCCATATCCACCAGAGTTTTTGTTTTCACTTTTTTGAGATCACTCACAGCAAAAAATGAAGTAGGAAATAAGAGAAGGAAATCCTGGGAATAAGTCTAGTGAAACATAAAATAATAAAATCTATTTACACAGCGTTTCTTATAAAGTTTTCCCATATGATAGTTTAATAATTTTAGGTGAATAGTCACACAGCTGTGTTTTTCTCCCTAAGAAATTTCATACTTTCATTAGTAGATCTCCTGAACATTATTTAACAGAATTCGTTATATTTTAATGTTTATTCTTTATATAGTGAGCTTTGAGAATTATCACATGTTAAAAATAATCACCGTCACATTTCCTAAAATTGTATTATCCCTATAAATGCCTACTTTTAGGCATTTATATTTAAAAATATATCAAACTTTTGCCACTAAAGTTATCATCATTATGTAGATGATTATGATGAATTCAGAAAATTGTTCACGGAGGATGTCAAACCTGAATGGAGCAGGGAGGATGGACACAGAAAACACACCGATTAGTACTTTAACATGTACCCTTATATCTACATATCCAGTACATCACATGCATTCAGTTTTGTTTGATTCTGTTCATACGAATTGGATAATCCACATGCTTTGCTTTACAGATTTTTTTTTTTTTTTTTTTTACCTCAGAAAGGCTTGGATAGGCATAACACAGGACCCCAGAATTCCACTCTTTGTTGTGGAATCCACTGTGCCCAGGACACTGCACCAGAAGGACCACAGCCTCATTGTGTGAAAGATCCACAACTTGGAAACAACCAAAATGTCCATCATCAATAGAATGGATAACTAAATTGTGGTCTATTTCATTAGCAACCACAATGGAGGAATCACTGATGACTATTAAATCCATAATTTTTAGGGAACAAACCCAGGCATAAGAGAACACATACTATATGATTACAGGTTAAAATCCAGACCTGTGAAGTGGGCGTAATAAACAAAATTATAAAATATGTAAACAAGGAATGAAGCATCATGAAAATAAGACTGTGGTAACTGGCAAGGGCAGGGAGGGAGAGGTGATGAGGAAGGGGCCTGTGGGAAGCTTCTGGAAGCCTCACATGTTCTAGGTATTGATCTAGGTGTTGGTTATGTTCATTTATAGCCATTCATTAAGCTGTACATTTATGTTTTATGCAGCCTTCTACATATTGTGTTACACAATGAAAGAAACAAATATCTTTCTGTCAATGCGCATCATACCAAGAAGCACAAACTGTGCTAGGTGAGTAATGGGGTTATCTTATTCTGCACAGCACTATGAGGTGTGGGGTACTGTTACATCCATATGACCCACGAGGAAAGTGCGTGTGATAACCATAGCAGAGAAGAGGACTTCCCAGTTACCACTGGTATTACGTGGGCCCATAGGGCAGAGCTCCTCAAGGGTAGCGTGGCCAGACCATTCCAAATATCTCAGAGCCGTTAGACAGGAAATGCCCAAATGCAGAGGTGAGGGGACTGTGGCCTCCAACAGAAAGCAACAACCTGGGAGAGAACATACAGCCAGAGAAGAGGCAGAACCTACAGATCACCCGAGGTTCCCAGCATCCACTGTTATGTGTCCCCAAAAGCTCACCCCCCAAGTAAACACGTGGGAATACACACACACACACGCACACACACTCACAGAGCAACAACAAAAGAAAAAACAACAGCTGACAGCAACAGCAGCAAAGCAGCAACAGTAAAGACACTAGACCTGCCAAGGTCGTGTCTGCTCCAGGGTCTGTGGCCGCCTCTATGAAATACACAGGAGAGAGCCCCACCGCCCGCAGCGCCGAGTCAGCGGAAGAGCGAGAGTGGTCAGTTTGGAAGGAAGGAAGGCAAGACGGGAAGAACCAAAAACTAGCAAGGAGAACTAGAAGCTCGGGATTAAAACAGCTCTCACTAAATCCCAAATAGAATAAAATCCACACACCATAACTCACTACCACACATCATACAGGCAATTCGGCAGAGTCAGGAAAACGGCAGAGATAAGAAAATACCAGGTACAGCCGGACGGACCACCGCACCCTGAGGAAGCACGCCCATGCTGAGGACATCTCGGGTATCACATTTGGAAAACTGCTTCCTGCCGCCCTGCCGGACCCTTGTATTCCTTACCGTGTGCATTCACGGTCTCAAGCACCTCCCCCACACCAGCCCCGGAGCTCCAGCACACAGAAGTTGTTGCAGATTCAGCAACAGTCCCGCACTCCGTCCCCCCGGGTCAGGAAGTCACCTAGAGCGTGAGTAACGGGCGCCTAAACGGCGGACCCCGGAACTGCCTCATCTACAGAAGACACGCCCCCTACCCGGCATCATTGGCTCTTGCCTGCCTTCCGCCCCACGCCCCGCCCCCGGCCGCATCTCGCCTCCCAATCCATCGTCCCTGCCAATGGCGGGTCAGCAGACAAGCCGGGAAGTGGTGTCCTCACCCGCCAGGTTTAGGCTGACTGTCGACTCCTAGGCCTCGTCCCTGTGGATGCTGCTTCATCCAGAGACAGGTTTAGAAAAAGAGCTCTTGAAAATGAAAAGCATCATAGTAGGAATAAGGACAACAAGAAAAAAGATTTGCAGGATCATGCTAAGGACGTATTCCAGAAATCAGAGCAAAATCTTGAAGGGAAGAAAGGGAGAAGAAACATAAACCCAAAGGCATGTCTGGTAAGGCCAGATATGAAAACAGGATTTTCAGAGAACAAAGAGCTGTTCGGGGTGCGTCCGGTGGCGTAGTGGTGAAGTTCGTGAGCTCTGCCTTGGGGACCCGGGTTGGCCTGTTCGAATCCTGGGCTTGGACTGACACGCACCGCTTGTCAAGCCATGCTGTGGCAGCGTCCCACATACAAAATGAGGAAGATGGGCACAGATGTTAGCTCATGGCTAATCTTCCTCAGCAAAAAGAGGAAGATGGGCAAGGGATGTTAGCTCCGGGCCGA
This sequence comes from Ceratotherium simum simum, assembly GCF_057802395.1. Classification (NCBI taxonomy): domain Eukaryota; kingdom Metazoa; phylum Chordata; class Mammalia; order Perissodactyla; family Rhinocerotidae; genus Ceratotherium; species Ceratotherium simum. The sequence continues at coordinate 35,113,609 of NC_141901.1, read as the reverse complement.
TCTTCCTCAGGAAAAAAAAAAAAGAGAGAGAGAGAGAGCTGTTATAACAGTCCCTCCCTCACTAGGGAGAAGGAGTTGGAAGCAGTACACAGTTTAGTGGGAATAGGAAGGGAGGGAAGGGCCATGCACCATTGTAGGAGGAGACCCCACAGAGCCTGCCAAGTCCTTCATGCCTTTGGCTGAGGTCGCTGGACACCAAAGCCAGGTAACAGCCTTTGCTACCAGATCCAGAGAGAAGCATTCCAAAACACCATGTGTTTAAGTTGGGGGGGATAATGACATCTATATTTTGACTAATCTCTTAGGGAAATGTAGCATTTTATTTATTAAATTGACTATTTTTATTGAAGTAACGTCGGTTTATAACATTATGTAAATTTCAGGTGTACATCATTATATTTTGACTTCTCGTAGACTACATCGTGGTCACCACCCAAAGTCTAGTTCCCGTCACCATACACCTGTGGCCCTTTACCCCTTTCGCCCTCCCCCCCCCCTTCCCTCTAGTAACTAACAATCTGTTCCCTGTGTCTATGTGTTTGTTAGTTTGTTTATCTTCCACATGTGAGTGAAATCATTTCCTTTTGAATATGGTCACATGAGAGTCCTGTACCTTTATCGCCAACAGGAGATTCCAGTTCTTATATCACATTACGGTAGGTGTAGATATCGCCACAGGACTCTTGGGCTCTTTCTCTGGAGCTGGTGGTGTTCCACAAGGCAGAGGAGCCCCGGCTGCAGCAGCTTGGGGCTAGAAAGACCTGGCATAGAGGCCCGGTGCCTGCCTTTCCTTGAGTAATAGGTGAGCTCATTCATGTGTTCACTGAAGGGTTGGTGGTTCAAGCTCAGCTACAGATACCGGAGTTGACTGATTCCAGGTTCTTTGAAGCTATGTTTGGGCTGCACATTCTCTCTTAACTAGCTTCTCTCTTAACCTTATCCTCAATCTCTACTTTAAATCAGACATGGAAAAATCCTGCCTGAACTCTGAAGGTTCATGTTAGTTGCTAAAGGAGTTTGGTAGAATTGTTAAGGGTAAAAACAAGTTTTGGAGTTCCAGAGCCTACGTTTCTTACAGACAGTGTGTACAGCCTTTCTTCCCAAGGCTGGGTTTTTACAGCTGCTCATCCCTGGAAACCTGGTGTCGAGTCCCTTAAGCCAAATCATCAGGAACACACCTCTTGTTAAACAAGTTGGATTTTTTATTGCTTGGAGCCAGAAAGAACACACCCCGTGGTCTGAGTAAGAGAGTGTTAGAAAGAACCTATTCTAGGATTGGGGCTTTGGTTGCGTGATTTGGGGGAGGATGGGAGGAAGCAGAGTTTGTTCTATATTGAATACTGTAGTCAGCGTGGACAATTCTATGATTGGAGTAAAGAAGTAACAGTCATTTCCTTATGAATACAGGAGGGTGTTTGGATTTCATAGGTTGCACAGTGACCTTGTTTTTGTCTGTGCCTGGACGAGCTAGCCTTGTTTTTGTTTCATTTTATCAAGGTTTCAGGGTAATCGTGTCTGAGGCTGATGTTCTGTATCTGAGATGATTTCCAACAGGAGAACAAAATGGTCAGGCTGTGAGTGTCAGATCAGTGCAGGGCTTCAGAGGCTGGTATTTTTCTATCTCACTGGAAATCCCTAAAATAGAGGACAAGAAAAGAGAGCACTCGGGTCTCACAAGCTGTAGGGGCAAACCTGACTGGGTGACAGTGTTACTTTGACCAAGTTTCTTGAATTTTCTGTGGCTCAGTTTCTCATTTTAAATGGGTCAAATAGGAGTTCTTCCTACATGGTTTGGCCTAGGTTTACATGAGATGTGCAGGTAAAGCATTGAGCCCAGTGCCTGGCTTGTGAATACTTGGTACATATTAGCTCCTACCATCCATCACCATCAGCATTTTTGTTATCTGCCTTGTTCTTTGAAACAACTGCAGACCCTTTCAGGGTATGGATGGACCTTTCTAAATAAAGGTTCTCCAATTGACGGACATGAAATTAGTTCCAGTCTTTATTGTTAGACACAAAGCTGCAGTGGACATTTGTATATCTATATCTATATCTATATATCTCCATCATAGCTTGTGTAAGCATGTCTCTAGTATTTATCCTTGGGAAGAGAATTGCTCAGTTTAGAAATATATTTGTATATATCTAATTTTTGGTAAATTCTGCCCTATTGCCTTGCAAAGAAGTTTTACCAATTCGTATTTTCAATCATTTATGAGAATATTCTTTTCTCCACCTTCTTGCCAACACTGGATAGCATCTGTACCTACCATTTATTTTTGCCAACACTTAAGCCCTTATGGAGAGATTTACTCAATGAGTTTACATTCATTGGCCTAACTTAAGTGACATCCTGGAAAAGCTAAAATCAATAGGACTTTTTTCTGTTCTCTTCTATTTTATGACTGCTCTGTTCTCTCAGATGATCTGGGCCCAGAGCAATGCAAACACATCACTCCTGCTTGTCGGATGCTCCTGCCTGTTGGTTTCACACACTGTTCTGGATGTTGAGGGTGAGGGGCTGGGTCACAGAAGAGGTTTGAGGTTGAGTTTACCTGACTGCCCTTGACAGAGAGCCCAGGCTGCAGTGAACTGGGTACCCACTCACCCTGAGAAGTGAGGTTTCCATGATTGGGCTTGAGCAGAATACGAGTTGGAATACAGAGACTTTTAAATTTTCATTAGAATAGGCCTTGAAAAAATAGATCTTTTCTTTATTTCTAGTCCAAATAAGTGGAGAGATTGCATTCAAAGGACTTTGTTTGGGGCAGGCCCCGTGGCTTAGTGGTTAAGTGCGCGCGCTCTGCTGCTGGCGGCCCGGGTTCAGATCCCGGGCGTGGACCGACGCACTGCTTCTCGGGCCGTGCTGAGGCCGCATCCCACATACAGCAACTAGAAGGATGTGCAGCTATGACATACCACTATCTCCTGGGGCTTTGGGGGAAAAAAATAGAAAACTAAAAAAATTCAAAGGACTTTGTTTGGGGAACTTACTATAGTGGCTGTTTCGTTGCTCTCCTTGAATTGGTTCGCCTGTGCTGGTAACTGGCACTTGTTATAAAACCTTGTCTGGTGAGCTCAGGAGAACAAGGAGCTAAAAATAATCTGCCATAGGGAATAGAGACAGTCGATGGATTCGCAGATAATGTTACGTGGAGCTAAGTATTGTACCCTCTTTCTTCTTTTAGAGGTTTGGTTGGTAGCATGAAAGAGACATTCCTCCAGTGCCTGAAATGCCCTTCATAGTGCCCTTTGCATTACAAAGGCTTGGGAATAGTCACCTGAAGGTGAGCTCACCATTCTTGCTGTGGTCTTTGATTTTTTTGCTTTATAGGGATTAGCATACAACTTTCTGAAAATTGAGAAATCAGGAGAGTAGAGATAAGTATCTGAATTAGTTTCCTATTGCTGCATATTAACAGATTACAAAATCAGTGGTTTAGAACAACACATGTTTGTTGTCTCACAGTTCTGTGGATCAGGAGTCTGGAATGACGTGGCTGGGTTCTCCGCTCACAGAATTGGTGGTGTGTCCTCCCCGCTCGAATAGGTCTGACATTGACCGTCTTGTTTTTCTGACTGTGTCCCATGAGGGGCTGCCCTCGTGATCCCATGCTCTTCTGGGATCCTCTTTGAAGACCTGATTTCTGTCAGTCATGACTTCTTTCAGCTCACTTAGGTGGCTTAGGAGAAAGCCTAGAACTGTGGAGCCCCAGAACTGATCTCTGCCATCTCTTTCTCCAAGAGGAGAATAAAACAGTAGAGGTCTTCCTAAAGAAATGACCCCTCTGATGGCTGAGAGCCCCCAGTGATTAGAGCAGAGGAGAAAACCTAGAGGACAAGGGAGGCACTGAAAGCGCAGGCTGGGGAGGGAGGGTCCTCTTTGTGTCCCACGTCGGGTAGGAACTCTTCCTGGAAAGGGGACATTTCCCATTGAAAGGCCAGCTTGGACAAGGGACTTGCTGGTCTCAAGCTGAGTTGTTCTTGTTACCACTGGGGCTCTCAGAGTCTCCATCCTTGGCTTTTTTTTTTTTTTTTAATGGTGTGGCTTTTTCCTTGCATGAGAATCTCCTTGGAATTTCTGTCTGAAGTGCAGTTTCTCACACCTTATCCCCAGAGGATTTTGACAAGCACCGCGTTGACTCTGAAGTAGGTGTTCTTTAGCTCTGCAGCTGGTGCCCAGAGATTGGAGCCCTGTCTCCTGCCTAATATCGCATTTAGTCATCCAACACTCTAGTGGTCAATGCTGCTTCTCTATTTAACATTAGACATTCTTCTCTCTCATACTTGAGATAAACATGCTCAAAGCAGGTAATGAAATCATCCACTAAAGCATACTTGGTCCATGGTGGAGTTGGTATTTGAATCTTTGACTGCTTTTCCTAAGTCTGTGCTTTTATCCAGCATAGACCTAGGATAGGATTTGATTAGAAATGTGGTAGGGGTGCCGGCCTGGTGGCGCAAGCGGTTAAGTGCGTGCGCTCCGCTGTGGCGTCCCGGGGTTCGCCGGTTTGGATCCCTGGCATGCACCGACGCACTGCTTGGCAAGCCATGCTGTGGCAGTGTCCCATATAAAGTGGAGGAAGATGGGCATGGATGTTAGCCCATGGCAAGTCTTCCTCAGCAAAAAGAGGAGGATTGGCAGATGTTAGCTCAGGACCGATCTTCCACACAAAGAAAAAAAAAAAAGAAATGTGGTTGGGAGTGGAAGACATCAGTACAAGTTAGTTGTTCTTGCTAACTGTTATTTATGTACTTGACAAGTATTTACTGACTATTTTATCTGACAGAGTCTTGTGGAGGCACTGGGGACACGGGGTGAATGGGCAGACGGAGTGCCCGTTCTCAGGAAGATGAGCTTCTGGCACAAGAGCTGGACATTTTACAGATAATCACATAAATATATTTTAATTATGGCTATGATAAATTTTATTTACTACTTATGTGTTCCTTGGTCCCATTGTGTCAGCCAGGTTTGAAAACTGACTGAGTATAAATAATAGGACTACAGAACTGTGAATAAAAGATTTGTTCCCAGAAAGTTCCTTCAGATATTTTAGTTGGAACAGTGGAAATCCTGATGTTTGATCCATTGTCCCTGAAATTCAGATGTGGGTTCCTGGAGGGAGTGATAGGTACTTTGGACAGGGAAGATTGTGGCCAAGGCTTGTCTGGGGGCCCTGCTGCCATCAAGTGGTGAGGAGTGTGGGAAAATCTCCTAGTCTCTCTGGGCCTCAGTTTCCCCATCAGTAAGATAACATTGTTCAAATTCTCCAAAGTCCCTTCCTGCTCACTTTTCTCTGAGTGCATGTGGGACTGAGATGCATGTTAAATGTGCCCTGGGAACTGCAGGTGAGACTGGGCCTTGGTCTCTTCTCTGTGTGTCTCCTGTAGGAGCCTGAGCTGAGCCCACACCCTGAAAACACAGAAATGAGGGAGCAGATGGAAGAAAGAAAATCAGCAGGTTGGGAGTATGATAATAACCCAAAGAAGGTGAAGGTACTGGTGGAGCAGGTGGTTGCCAAAGGAGGTGAGAATAAGGACAAGTTGAGTTCAGGAAATCAAGGGAAACTGAGGAATGAGTACAGCATCATCCACTCTTCAAGGAGCAGCCTGAGCTGAGCGGTGAGGACTGGGAGAGTAACTTACTCCACAGAGAACCTGTGCTCCTGCCAAGGAGATCCAAGGATGGATCAGGGTTGGTTTCTACTGCTGGGAAACACCAATTCCAAGAGGAGGATGATGGGACCCCAGAGACTCTTCCCCAGACCCCCGGCCTCAACCTCAGAGCTGCTGTTACAGTGGATGCCCTTCAAGCAAGCGTGGGCTTAGAGGGATAGATGGTATTTGGAGAAGGGTTGGAGATGTCCATTCTTACCTTAAACAATTGTGCCCTCAAGTCAGGAGGGGCCAGGGTACGGGGACCCTTGCATCTGAAGCAGTGATAGTAATATTCTTCTGCATTTATGGTTGAGAAAGGCTTTAGACACAATATGTCTTAAATATTTGTTCAATGCCTAATTTTCCTTATGCTATGTTAAGAACTTGGAGTTTGCATTTCAATAATATTTCCCTAAGGAAATCAAAGCAGTGAGAGGAAGAATATGAAGAGATAGTTTCAACAAAATGTGATAGGTCTCCTAAACTGGGGAGTTGTGGCAGCCCAGCTGATGAGAGAGTTGGCCAAGGACATCTCTTCCTAATGACAGGGTGAACCATTGTGAGCAATCCCTGAGGGCAATCCCTTCTTCATCAGAGCTGACCACAGGTGAGTGTCCTAGGACGTGGGGAGGGTAGGGCAGACCCCAGTCTAAGGAAGGGGATTTGCTACATCCTGGGAGAAAGCAGAGCATCCCTGACGGGACATTTGGGACAGGAATGTAGTTGAGATGACTGGAGATTTGCAGCCACTTTTATTCAATCGGTTGAACAAATGTCGCTGAGAGCCTTCTCAAGTGCTTGACTGGCTGCTAGGATCATGAAAACAGAGATGAATAACATATTATCCCAACTTTCAGAGAGCTCTCAGTGTAGTAACCAGGAAGTTATGAGAAGTGTAGTGGTGGTGGGTTCATTGGAGGAACTGGCCAGTGCTGGCCAGGGATGACCTCAGTGGTTGTCCTGGACCCCCTTCTGCTTTTCCCAGCAGCTGGATGACCTGTCTGGGTCCACGACCCCAAACCTCAGCCAGACTGCAGCCTCTCAGAATACAGCCAACACCTGGGCTCCATGCTGGCTGCAAGCCCTCAACACTGCCAAGGTCTCCAGAGGAAACTGCTGATATCAGTCGCTACTGACTGTGTCCTGGCCAGCTGGAGAAATCAAGAGGCAAGTTTAATAAGTCTTTTTCTTATTATTTCTTATTTTTCTTTTTTTGTTGAGGTAACATTGGTTCGTAGCATTATATAGATTTCAGGTATACATCATTATAATTCAACTTCTGTATACACCACATCATGTTCACCACCGAAAGTCTAGTTTCCATTCATCACTATACAAATGGGTGGATTTAAAAATCATTATGCTCCATGAAGGAATGCAGACATGAAAGAACACGTGTATAGTTCCATGCATACAAAGTTGTTAAAGATGCAAACACATTTGTAATGACAGTGGTTGCCTGGGGCTGAGGGTTGAGGGAGTGATGGACTGCAAAGGGCCCAAAGAATGCTGTGAGATCATGGAAATGCCCTGTGTCTTGATTGTAGCAGTAGGTTCATTAGTGTCTACATCTGTCAAAGTTCATTTAATTGTATACTTTAAAGTGGCGCAGTCTATTGTATCTAAAGTATACCTCAATGGCATTCATATAATAATCTATTGCATTTCTCCATACTAGACTGAGTGTTTCAAAAATGAAATCCATAAAACACAATACAGATTAACGTTCACAATCACTAAATGCTTAAGAACACATATAACAAAGACCCCGGAAAACTATTGCTGAGAGAAATGAAAGAAGACTACATAAATAGAAAAATATATATCAAATTCATAGATTAGAAGATTCAATATTGTTAGAATGACAAATCAACATTGTTCCAATTAACGTTGTAGCAGGCATTTTGGGGGAAATTTACAAGCTAATTCTCAAATGTATGTGGAAATCAAAGTACCTGGAATAGCCAAGACGACATTGAAGAAGAATGAAGTGGGAGGACACACTCTACCGGATTTCAAAACTCCCTTGAAAGCTACAGTAATTAAGACACTATAGTATTGGTGGAAGTAGACACAACACAAATATATCATGTGAGAGAGTAGAGAGTAAGAAATTGATCCCCACTCGTATACAATTATTTGGCTTTTTGAAATAAAGTCACCAATTAACTTCAGTGGGGTAATGAAAGAGTTGTTTGCTAAAAAGTGCTAGAATGAAGGCCTATTTATTTAGAAATAAATTAATATTCACAACCACCTTCCACCACACATTGAGTTAATTGGAGATGTGAAAGTTAAAATTATAAAGCTTTTGAAAGAAAAATGGAAATATTCTCACGAACAAGGCAAAGGCAGAGAAGTCTTAGACCTAACACCCAGGCACTCACCATGGATGAAAATTTGAAGGCCAAACGGAACTGGTTTCTAATGCTCACTCCTCTCCTCACTAGATTGTGGCCTTGGAATATGTTTTAATCTTTCTGAGCTTTTTTTTCTCGTAAATAAAAGGATAAAACCTGACTAATAATATAGTTCTTAGGGTTAAATATAATCACTTGAACAATAATAGACACTAAGAAAATATTTGACTTGGAGTCCTCCTTTACCCACTTTAAATTTGGAGACATAAAAAAATTGGCAGAGAACAGATAAGACATTCTAAAATAAGTACTTTCCCACTGTTTCTAGAAAGAAGTCGTGTATGTAGTAAAAGGAATGAGAGAGGAACGAGAGCCTCTTGAACAGCCATCCCCACACCCTGAAGCAGGGCTAGTTTCCATGTAAGACCAGAGATGGAAATCTTGACCAGATCAGCCCCCACAGTCTTCCCTGTCTGGAATGAAATGAGGAAGTCCATTAGCTTTAGAACAACCCGGACTCCCAGGTGTTCCTCAGAAAGACACTCAATCAGTTGCTCAACTCTAAAGATATTGAACAGTTTTTGACACCAGGAGAGGTCAAGGAGAGGGTGAACCAGCTGACCAGGACTCTCACCTGAGTCAAAGCCGGATAGTCATACATACCATTTCCCAGATCTCTCTAACAGCACATGGATGCTCCAGTGAAGTGGGTGGCAGACCTGTGAGTATCAGTCAGGAGACATCTATATCAATTTACAGGAATCAAAATTCAAAAATACGCCTGTACCCTAACTCAGAAAAGTTCTTATTCAAAGCAATGTGGTGAAGAAAACATAGGTGTAAATCTCTGTAATCTTTGATTACATAATGATTTCTTAGATATGACAGGTAAAGCAAAAACAACCGATGAATAAATAGATAAATTGGACTTCATCAAAATTAAAATCTTCTGTGCTTCAAAGGATGCTAACAAAGAAGTGAAAAGACAACCCTGAGAATCAAAGAAAACAGTTGCAAGACAGATATCTGACATATCTAGTATCCAGAAAATAGAAATAACTCTTACAACTCAACCATAAAAAGACAAATAATCCAGTTAATCAATGGAAAAAGGATTTGTATGGACATTTCTCCATAGAAGATGTACAAATGTCCAATAAGCACATGAAAAGATGTTTAACATGATTAGTCATTAAGAAAATAGAAATCAAACCCACAATGAGATACCACTTCACACCCACTAGTATGGCTGTAATAAAAAGAAGGGCGATAACAAGTGTGGAGGGGGATGTGGAGAAATTGGAATCCTCATGCATTGCTAGTGGGAATGTAAAAAGGAGCAAATGCTTTGGCAAACAGTTTGTCAGTTCCTCCAAGTTACAAAGAGTGTTGACATAGATATAGCAATTCCACTCCTAGGTATGTCTCAAGAGAATTGAAGACACGTGGTCACAAACAAACTTGTATGTGAATATTCATAGCAGTAAAAGTAGAAACTACCCAAATGTCCATCAACTGATAAATGCACAAAATGTAGGCTAGTCATAAAATGAAATCTTGTTCAAGGATAGAAAGAATAAAGTACTGATACATGCCAAAATATATATTAACTTTGGGAAGATTTTGGTAGAAATGAGGTATAGGCAGGAAGCACCTACTTGGAAAGACCTGACACAGAGTGAATTGCAAAATGTGGGAGGGGGCTTTGGGGTGGAGGGGACTCTACCTGACAGCCTGCTCCAGCACTTACAACAAGGGGACCTGGGGCGAGTTACAAACCCTGTCTGTGCCTTGGTTTCTTCATCAGCAAACCAGGGAAAGGTAATGCTTTCCTCACAAGTCGATAGTGACGATTAGAAGTAATAATATATATGAAATAATCATTCCACAAACTGTGAGGAAGGTTGATGATATCAGTAGGTCCTCAACCTGACTGCACATCTGAGTAACTTTAACAAATAGATTCCAGGCCCCCCCTCAGCCCACTGAATCAGAATCACCACAAATGAAGACTCTGACCTTGTATTTGTACTAACTCTCCCAGGTGATTTTTTTTTTAAGAATTTAAATAGGTTTAATTCTCCAAACCCAATAGAATTACTTGCAAGGTTGTTGAAGAGTTTTGTACATTTGACCATGGAGTGATCTATGAAAGTCAAATGTTTCAATCCAGAACTCTGAGACACAGGAGTTCTAATAAAATAGTGAGCAAAACTGTAAAATGTTGATACAAAAGGCTCAAAACATAAGAAGCATTGGTTGGCTAGACTTTTGGCTGAGAGGAAAGTTGGCTTCCTAGGAACGACATGAATTCCTTCCACATCAGGCATCAGGAGCCACAGCATCGAAGGCACTGGCAACAGAGCTGGCACTTGAGATGGCAGACGTCTTTGTCATAGAGTCCTTGGTGACTTCATGGCATAGTTGCCCCTTTGGTTGTCTGCAGCTACCAGATTGACCAAAATGGTAGGTGCACCTTGGTGACCAGGAGGAGGAGTTCCTGGAATGCAGATGCAACCCCCCTTTGGAAATTCCCAGAGCTATTTCAAAGGAATTTGAACAGAGTTGGGGTTCTTAAGAAATTAGTGGGAGCAGAACCATGAACATTCTATTTTGTAGTGTTGTTATAAGTCTTCAGTCAAACCCATTCTCCTTGGTTTTTCAGAGATATTATTGCCCCTTGTTGTGAGCCTATGATGCTGATAGAGTTAATGTTCCAGGCAAGTTTTACATTTTAAAAAGGCATTCCTATGGGATGTTTTGATCCAATGGGATGAATTCCTTTTTTTTTTTTTTTTTTTTGGTGAGGAAGATTTGCCCTGAGCTAACATCTACTGCCAGTTTTCCTCATTTTGTCCTAATTTGTTTTTTTTGCTTGAGGAAGATTCACCCTGAGCTAACATCTGTGCCAATCTTCCTCTGTTTTGTGTCTGGGTCGCCATCACAGCATGGCCGCTGCCAAGTGGTGTGGGTCTGTGCCCAGGAACAGAACCTAGGCCGCTGAAGTGGAGAATGCTGAACTTAACCACTAGGCCACAGGGCCAGCCCAGTGGGATGAATTCTTAACGGTAGAAATTTAGATGCTGCCAGGGTATGCTTTAGCAGAAGACCATATCCCTGTTCCTCTCATATTTCTCATAACTGGTGTTCCATCTCTGCTTGCCATTTATTTTCTGTTTTCATTTTTTGTAAATTAATATTTATTGAAGTAATATTGGTTTATAACATTATATAAGTTTTAGGTGTACATCATTATGTTTGGACTTCTGTATAGATCACATCGTGTTCACCACCAAAATTCTAGTTGTCATCGGTCACCGAACATATGTGCCCCTTTACGCCTTTGCCCTCTCCCTTCCCCCATACCACTCTGGGAAACACCAGTTTGTTCTCAGTGTCTATGTGTTGGTTTGTTGTTTTTATTATCTTCCACATATGAGTGAAATCATATGGCATTCGACTTTCTCCATCTGACTTATTTCACTTAGCATAATAAATCTCAAGTTCCATCCATGTTGTTGCAAATGGCAAGATTTCATCTTTTAGATGGCTGAGTAGTACCCCATGGTGTGTGTGTGTGTATATATATATGTGTACATATTTATATATGACATCTTTTTTATTCATTCATCCATTGATGATCACTTAGGTTGTTTCCAAGTCTTGGCTATTGTGAATAATGCTTCCGTGAACATAGGGGTGCATAAATCTTTTGGAATTAGTGATTTTTTTGTGTTCTTTGGATAAATACACAGAAATAGAATAGCTGGATTATAGGGTAGTTCTATTTTTAATTTTTTGAGGAATCTCCATGCTGTTTTCTGTGGTGCCTGCACCAGTTACATTCCCACCAGGAATATATGAGGGTTCACTTTTCTCTACAACCTCTCCAACAATTATTTCTTGGCTTTTTAGTGACAAGCATTTGAACACGCATGAGGTGATATCTCATTACGGTTTTGATTTGCATTTCCCTAGTAATTAGTGATGTTGAACATCTTTTCATGTGCCTGTTGGCCATGTGAACATCTTCTTTGAAAAACTGTCTATTCAGATCCTTGCCCATTTTTTAATCTGGTTGTTTCCATTTGTTTGTTTTGTTGTTGAGTTGTATGAATTCTTTATATATTTTGGATATCAACCCCTTATCGGATATATGATTTGCAAATATCTTCTCCCAATTGGTAATTGTCTTTTCGTCTTGTGGATGGTTTCCCTTGCCATGCTTAACTTCCCAACACATTTTATTTGTTGGTAAACTATTTTGTCTTCATGTTTTTAGTTACACACAAGATTGAACAGTGAGAATTATGCTTAGACATTTTTTGGAAAGACACAGGTCGGTAGATCAGCACAAGCGTAGACAGCTATTGAGAGTGGCTGCTGAGGGGTGGTCCCCATCAGCGGTGACCTTCAGAAGAGACCGGGCAGCCTTGTTTGTCAGCGTGGCCTAGGCAACTGGAAGGCAGGGGCTCTTAGGATTCCATGACACCCCGCACCTTCCAATTCTGTTATGGCAACTCCAGACCGTTAACTGGCACACTGGGTGCTCTCTCCATCACTCTTGTCTGAGTCTGAGCTACAGGCAGTGCCTGTGGCTCTGAGCTCTGGCATCTTGACCCTTGTTTGGACATTTACGGACTCTCAAGTGTTGTGGGGTGTAAATCAAGTTGTTCCCAACTGTAAGGTAAGAATTCTTGTTTGATGTAGTCGCATTTGTTTACTTTTTTCTTCTGTTTCCCTTGCCTGAGGAGACATGATATTCAAAAAGATACTGCTAAGACCAATGTCAAAGAGCATACTGCCTATGTTTTCTATGGCTTCAGGTTTTCCTTTCAAGTCTTTAACGCATTTTGAGTTAATTTTCTGTGTGGTGTAAGATAATGGTCTACTTTCATTCTTTGAGTGTGGCAATCCGGTGTTCTCAATACCATTTATTGAAGAGACTTTCTTTTCTCTGTTGTAAGTCCTTGGATCCTTTGTCAGAAATTAGCTGTCCCTAGATGTGAGCGTCTATTTCTGGGCTCTCAGTTCTCTTCCATTGATCTGTGTGTCTGTTTCTCTGCCAGTATCAGGATGTTTTGATTATTGTAGCTTTGTAGTGTATTTTGAAATCAGGGAGTATGATACCTCCAGCTTTGTTCTTTTGTCTTAAGATTGCTTTGGATCCAAGTGATTCTTATAATGATCAACTTGGGGGTAGGAAACATTGAGCTGTATAACTTTTACCCAAAACACAAAAGTAGGACAGAGCCGAACAACAAGGATATTTTCAATCCAGTCTCTAAAGCAGAGGAGAAACTGTTGGAGGACTGTAGAATGGAAGGGGACCTGGCCCATCTGACCCCATTTTGACTTCACTCATTTTACAGCAGAGACATAAGCCCTTGGGGGCATATGACTGAGGCACCTGACAGTTCACCTTGAAAACAGTTAGAGCCCTACTTTCAAATTCTAGCTTGCTTTGGATAGAAGTTAAATTTCCCTCTTTTTTGCTCTTTGATGAGTCCAGTCTTCTCCAAGGCTCTCACCTTACAAAATAAATCCTATTATTACTCATTCAAACTTCAACAGTGGGGTTTAAGTAAGAAAATCTTATAAACATTCTACCCAAGTCCGTACAAGTTCAGGACAATACGGCCCAGTAGATCGCAGGCATTTGAGACATAAAGAAAAGCACGTCAGGCCCAACAGACACCAAAAAATAGATTTCTTGAAAGCTTTGGATGGATCTCACACACCAATATCGTTACACAGTGTTGTTGGAGGATGGCGTGGGGTGGGGAGAAGATGGGCTTCAAAAGCGGTTGATGCAGTCCTCTGTCCTTGACCTGGACATAAATGCTCAGTGGTACGTGGTCACACCCCTCTCACCCTCAGTTCAGGCAAGTCCAGCAGCTAAACTGAAGAGACCAGTGCCAGAGGGGTCTCCCAAGTCTCAGGCTCACAAGGCGCCAGGTGGCAACAGATGACCAGAAAGTGAAGAGGACCTTCAGGGCATCACTTTCACTTCCCTGCCTGTCCCTCTCTCCTCAATCCCAGCTTCTCTGTCAGTGAACCCCACTGCACACGTACACTGTGAATCATCAACCATCCCTGACCCGTGACCTTGAACTTCCATGTTCTGTTAGAGGACTACAACCACAGCTCAATAGCATGATGACAATTCAAAGAGATGTGTCAAGCAATGTTCCATAGAAACTGCTCTTGATCCCTGTTCTGTTCAACATGTGAGTGAAATGAATGAAGACATAAAAAATAGCATCAGGTTTACAAGTCTTCCCAAAAGAAATGGCCACTACCCGTATTCAGGGTACACACATGAAGTATTGTAATCATTTTCATAGCTTGGAAAGAGCTCTTGTGGGACAAGAATGATATCCATGAGCGAGAAGTATGAGAGAGGTTATTTACTGACATTAAAAAAACAACAAAAAAGCAACCCACTCATAGAGAAGGATTTTAGGAGGTAGGGTTGTCACTCAGACTTCGGTTTAATGATAAGCCAACATGGTGCCCCAGTGAGGGGTAAGAAGTCGACATAAGACAGGGATGCAGCAAGTAGCCTGCTGAGAGAGTCAGGACAGAAAATAATTTTTAAATTAACTCTTCCTTCACTTAGTATCGTACTCTGGTTTTTGTCCTTTTTAATGGATGTAGAAAACACTGGAGAAGACCCAGAGAAGAACATCACGAGAATCTAAAAGTTTGACATCTTTCATGTGTGGAAAAGCCTTAAGATCTCTTTTAATTTAAAGAGAACGTGGGGTGACTTCATGCCAGTGCTTAAGAAAATAAAATTTGTCGAGAAACTGTTCTGTCTTGATGCTTTTAGATGCACACATGACTGAACAGGGAGAGTTGTGCTTAGAAATTTTTGGGAAAGAGACAGGTCGGTAGATCAGCACAAGGGTAGACAGCTATTGAGAGTGGCTGCTGAGGGGTGGTCCCCATCACTGGTGACCTTCAGAAGAGACCAGGCAGCCTTGTTTGTCAGCATGGCCTAGGTAACTGGAAGGCAGTGGCTCCTAGGATTCCATGACACCCCACAGCTTCCAATTCTGCTATGGCAACTCCAGACTGTTAACTGGCGCGCTGGGTGCTCTCTCCATCACTCCTGTCTGAGTCTGAGCTACAGGCAGTGCCTGTGGCTCTGAGCTCTGGCATCTTGACCCTTGTTTGGACATTTACGGACTCTCAAGTGTTGTGGGGTGTTTTTTTTGTTTTGTTGTGTTTTATTTTTTTTTTTATAATTCTTTCCTTGTTTATTGCAGAAACATTGGTTTATAACATTGCAAAAATTTCAGGTGTACATCATTGTACTTCTATTTCTGCATGGACTACATCATGTTCACCACCAAAATACTAATTACAACCCATCACCACACATATGTACCGAATTATCCCTTTCACCCTCCTCCCTCCCCCCTTCCCCTCTGGTAACCACCAATCCAATCTCTGTCCCTATGTGTTTGTTTATTGTTGTTATTATCTACTACTTAATGAAGGAAATCATACGGTATTTGGCCTTCTCCCTCTGACTTATTTCACTTTGCATTATAACCTCAATGTCCATCCATGTTGTCACAAATGGCTGGATTTCGTCATTTCTTATGGCTGAGTAGTATTCCATTGTGTATATATACCACAGCTTCTTTATCCATTCGTCCCTTGATGGGCACTTAGGTTGCTTCCAAGTCTTAGCTATCGTGAATAAGGCTGCAATGAACACAGGGGTGCATGTACCTTTGCAAATTGGTGTTTTCAAGTTCTTTGGATAAATACCCAACAGTGGAATAGCTGGATCATATGGTAGTTCTATCGTTGATTTTTTGAGGAATCTCCATACTGTTTTCCATAGTGGCTGCACCAGTTTGCACTCCCACCAGCAGTGTATGAGAGTTCCCTTCTCTCCACATCCTCTCCAACACATGTTGTTTCCTGTCTTGTTAATTATAGCCATTCTGACGGGCGTGAGGTGATATCTCATTGTAGTTTTGATTTGCATTTCCCTGATAGTTAGTGATTTTGAACATCTTTTCATGTGTCTGTTGGCCATCTGTATATCTTCTTTGGAGAAATGTCTGTTCAGGTCTTTTGCCCATTTTTTAATTGGGTTGGTAGTTTTGTTGTTGAGATGCATGAGTTCTTTATATATTTTGGAGATTAATCCCTTATCAGATGTATGGTTTGCGAATATCTTCTCCCAATTGTTAGGTTGTCTTTTCGTTTTGTTGATGGTTTCCTTTGCTGTGCAGAAGCTTTTTAGTTTGATGTAGTCCCATTTGTTTATTTTTTCTATTGTTTCTCTTGCCCGGTCAGATGTGGTGTTTGAAAAGATGTTGCTAAGACCGATGTGGAAGAGTGTACTGCCTATGTTTTCTTCTAGAACTTTCACAGTTTCAGGTCTTACATTCAAGTCTTTAATCCATTTGGAGTTAATTTTTGTGTATGGTGTAAGGTAAGGATCTACTTTCATTTTTTTGCATATGGCTTTCCAGTTTTCCCAACACCATTTGTTGAAGAGACTTTCTTTTCCCCATTGTATGTTCTTGGCTCCTTTGTCAAAGATTAGCTGTCCATAGATGTGTGGGTTTATTTCTGGGCTTTCGATTCTATTCCATTGATCTGTGTGTCTGTTTTTGTGCCAGTACCATGCTGTTTTGGTTACTATAGCTTTGTAGTCTATTTTGAAATCAGGGAGTGTGATACCTCCAGCTTTATTCTTTTTTCTCAGGATTCCTTTAGCTATTCGGGGTCTTTTGTTGTTCCATATGAATTTTAGGATTCTTTGTTCTATTTCTGTGAAAAATGTTGTTGGAACTTTGATAGGGATTGCATTGAATCTATAGATGGCTTTAGGAAGTATGGACATCTTAACTATGTTAATTCTTCCAATCCAAGAGCATGGAATATCTTTCCATTTCTTTGTGTCTTCTTCAATTTCTTTCAGCAATGTTTTATAGTTTTCGGTGTACAGATCTTTCACCTCTTTGGTTAAGTTTATTCCTAGGTATTTTATTCTTTTTGTTGCAATTGTAAATGGGATGGTATTCTTAATTTCTCTTTCTGCTACTTCGTTGTTAGTGTACAGAAATGCAACTGATTTTTGTATGTTGATTTTGTATCCTGCAACTTTACCATATTCGTTTATTACTTCTAAAAGTTTTCTGGTGGATTCTTTAGGGTTTTCTATACATAAAATCATGTCATCTGCAAATAGTGACAGTTTCACTTCTTCCTTTCCAATTTGGATCCCTTTTATTTCTTTCTCTTGCCTGATTGCTCTGGCTAGGACTTCCAATACTATGTTAAATAGGAGTGGTGACAGTGGTCATCCTTGTCTGGTTCCTGTTCTTAGAGGGATAGCTTTCAGTTTTTCACCATTGAGGATGATATTAGCTGTGGGTTTGTCATATATGGTCTTTATTATGTTGAGGTACTTTCCTTCTATACCCATTTTATTCAGAGTTTTTATCATAAATGGATGCTGTATCTTGTCAAATGCTTTCTCTGCATCTATTGAGATGATCATGTGATTTTTGCTCTTCATTTTATTAATGTGGTGTATTACGTTGATTGATTTGCGAATGTTAAACCATCCCTGCATCCCTGGAATAAATCCCACTTGATCATGGTGTATAATCTTTTTAACGTATTGTTGTATGCGATTTGCTAGTATTTTGTTGAGGATTTTCGCATCAATGTTCATCAGTGATATTGGCCTGTAATTTTCTTTTTTTGTGTTGTCCTTGTCTGGTTTTGGTATCAGGGTAATGTCAGCTTCGTAGAATGAGTTAGGGAGCTTTCCCCCCTCCTCAATGTTTTGGAAGAGTTTGAGAAGGATAGGTATTAAGTCTTCTTTGAATGTTTGGTAGAATTCACCAGGGAAGCCGTCTGGTCCTGGACTTTTATTTTTGGGGAGGTTTGTGATTACTGTTTCGATCTCCTTACTGGTGATTGGTCTATTCAAATTCTCTACTTCTTCTTGATCCAGTTTTGGAAGGTTGTATGATTCTAAGAATTTATCCATTTCTTCCAGATTGTCGAATTGGTTGGCATATAGTTTTTCATAGTATTCTCTTATAATCTTTTGTATTTCTAAGGTGTCTGTTGTAACCTCTCCTCTTTCATTTCTGATTTTACTTATTTGTGCCTTCTCTCTTTTTCTCTTGGTGAGTCTAGCTAAAGGTTTGTCAATTTTGTTGATCTTTTCAAAGAACCAGCTCTTGGTTTTATTAATTTTTTTCTATTGTTTTTTTGGTCTCTATTTCATTTATTTCTGCTCTGATTTTTATTATTTCCCTTCTTCTACTGATTTTGGGCTTTGTTTGTTCTTCTTTTTCCAGTTCCTTTAGGTGCATTTTTAGATTGTTTATTTGAGATTTTTCTTGTTTGTTGAGATAAGCCTGTATCACTATAAACTTCCCTCTTAGAACCGCTTTTGCTGTATCCCATAAATTCTGGCATGTCGTATTTTCATTTTCATTTGTCTCCAGGTATTTTTGGATTTCTTCTTTGATTTCTTCGTTAACCCAGTCGTTGTTCAGTAGCATTTTGTTTAATCTCCATGTATTTGTGGCTTTTCTGATTTTCTTCCTATAGTTGATTTCTAGTTTCATACCGTTGTGGTCAGAAAAGATGCTTGGTATTATTTCAATCTTCTTAAATTTATGGAGACTTGTTTTGTGGCCTAATATGTGATCAATCCTGGAGAATGTTCCATGTGCATTTGAAAAGAACGTGTATTCTTCGGTTTTTGGATGGAATGCTCTGTATATATCTACTAGGTCCATCTGTTCTAAGGTGTCGTTTAAGGCCAATGTTTCCTTATTGATCTTCTGTTTGGATGATCTATCCGTTGGTGTAAGTGGAGTGTTAAAGTCCCCTACTATTATTGTGTTACTGTCTATTTCAGTTTTTATGTCTGTTAATAATTGCTTTATATATTTAGGTGCACCTACATTGGGTGCGTAGATATTTACAAGTGTTATATCCTCTTGTTGGATTGTTCCCTTGATCATTATGTAATGCCCTTCTTTGTCTCTTTTTACAGTTTTTGTTTTAAAGTCTATTTTGTCTGATATGAGTACTGCTACCCCAGCTTTCTTTTCATTGCCATTTGCGTGGAGTATCTTTTCCATCCCTTCACTTTCAGTTTGTGAGTGTCTTTAGGTCTGAAGTGTGTCTCTTGTATGCAGCATATATATGGGTCTTGTTTTTTTATCCAGTCAGCCACCCTAGCCTTTTAATTGGAGCATTTAGTCCATTGACGTTTAAAGTAGCTATTGATAAGTATGTACTTACTGCCATTTTTTAACTTTTTTTTTTTTCCCTCAGTGTTTTAGTAGTCCTTCTCTGTTCCTTACTTCTTCTATACAGAATTGATGGTCACTTTACTTTGACCTCTGTCTGAAAGCTGTACTCTTTAACTACCATCCTCCCTCCTTTTATGTTTTTGATATCATATCTAACCTCTTTTTTGTGCATTTGTATCCATTACGTTCTAATCGTGGAAATAGATAATTTTTCCTATTTGTGGTCTTCTCTTTTCCCCTTAATTCAGTCCCTTTAACATTTCTTGTAACACTGGTTTCTTGGTGACAAACTCCTTTAATTTTTGCTTATCTGGGAAAATTTTGATCTCTCCTTCCATTTTGAACGATAACCTTGCTGGGTAGAGTATTCTTGGCTGTAAGTTTTTTCCTTTTAGCACTTTAAATATATCGTGCCATTCTCTTCTAGCCTGTAAGGTTTCTGCTGAGAAGTCAGCTGATAGCCTTATGGGGTTTCCTTTGTATGTAACTTGACATTCTCTTGCGGCTTTTAGGATTCTCTCTTTATCTTTAATTCTGGACATTTTGATTATGATGTGTCTTGGTGTGGGCCTCTTTGGGTTTATCTTGTTTGGGGCTCTCTGTGCCTCCTGTACCTGGATGTCTGTTTCTTTCCTTAGGTTAGGGAAGTTTTCATCTATTATTTCTTGAAATAGATTCTCTGCCCCCTTGTCTCGCTCTTCTCCTTCCGGGACACCTATAACACGGATGTTAGTGCGCTTGATGTTGTCCCAGAGGTCCCTTAGACTGTCCTCACTCTTTTTAATTCTTTTCTCTTTTACCTGTTCACCTTGGGTAATTTCTTCTAGTCTTTCTTCCAGCTCACTGATCCGTTCTTCTGTATCCTCTACTCTGCTTTTGAGTCCCTCTAATGAGTTTTTCATTTCCAGTATTGTATTCTTCATTTCTGATTGGTTCTTTTATATCTTCCATTTCTTTGTTGACATTCTCACTGAGTTCATCTATTCTTCTCCCCAGATCAGTGAGCATCCTTAACACTCTTAGTTTGAACTCTCTGTCAGGTAGGTTGCTCATTTCTGTTTCACTTAGTTCCTTTTCTGGGGTTTTGTCCTGTTCCCTTACTTGGAATGTATTCTTTTGCCTCCTCATTTTGCCTCTTTCCCTGTGCTTGTGTCTATGTATTAGGTAGGTCAGCTACGTCTCCTGCTCTTGGATAGGTGACCTTATGTAAGTGATGGCTTAGGAGGCTTCCAGTGTGCTTCCCTCAGTTCTCAATGTTCCAGGGGTGGCCCCTATGTGGGCTACGTGTGTCCTTCTGCTGTGGCCTGTTTGCTCTCCCTGTAGGCGCCCAGGGAGGCTGAGTTATGCTCCTGGCCAGCTGTTGTAATGTTCAGCTGCTTGTAGTTGTTGTGGGCCCTTCAGTCTCTTTCTCAGGTGTGGGGAGCCCCAGCACAGTTGGCTGCAAGTTCTAATACCACATTTGTGTTGCAGTATTTCTTTTAAGTGAGTAGGCCCCCAGTGTGGCAGGTTGTTAGGCTCAGGGCCTTAGAATTGCTGTAAGCCTCTAGCCTATTAGGTCTCTTGTCAGCTCTCAGAGGATTGCAGCTGGGTGGGGCTGCCCTCAGGCACAGGAGCACCCAATTGTTTCAGGCTTTGGAAGGTGGGGCAAACCTCCTATGTGGGTCTTTGAGAAGCACAAGTCTTCTGCAGCTGACAAGCCCTGCCGCCCACAGGTCCACACACACAGTCAACACAGTCCTGCCCCGTGTGAGCGCCCCGACCTCCCCAAGCGGAGCCAGTCTCTCCACGGCGGGAGCCCCACACACTCCGCCACCACCCCACACTCTCCACCCGCTCCTTATGCACACCCTGCTCCGCTCAAGTCAGCTCAGTTGCCAGGCTGCAGAGAATCCAGTCACCAATCTATGCAGGCCCACACGTTGCCTGAGGGCTTGTTGTTGGGTGGGGCCAGTCTCTAGGGTGGGCTGCCTGCCCTGGCTGAGCTGGATTAAATTGGTGCTCTAGCGGGTGGAGCAGACCCTGGGCTAGCAGGTCTCAGGGAAAACTCCAATGGCGTCTGTGTCAGCACGCTCACACCAGGCCACAACAATGGCCGCCGCCAATGTCCCAGTCCCTGGAGAGGTCTCACCCCTCACCGAGATGCACTCAGGGCCTATTAGGTGAGTCTCTTGTCACCAAAGCACTGTGCACCTTTCTTTCTGGTGATTTTAGGATGCTTTGTGGAACAGGTGAGTTTGTGCGCGGGCCCTTTAAGAGCCAGTTTTCGTTTCTTTGTGAACCGGGTTTTCTGGGGGTGCTCCCCAATGCTTTAGTAGCAGGCACAGTCAGATATTATGCCGCTGGTCTCGATTGTGCTGGGTCCACAAAATGCCCACAGCGAGGGCGCTCCCGGCTCAGGGCCCCGCGCCTCCAGGGAGGGTGCGTACCTGTGCGCTGCTCCCGGCGGCCGTGAAGCTGGCGGCTTGTGAAGGCGGCGTTTTTCCTCTCCGGAAGGGAGTCTCTGCCTCTTCCACCTCAGTTAGGATTGTCCGTTGTTGCAGGAGTTCCTCTCATCCAGTTTTCAGTTCTGTCTCAGGGGTAATTTTCCACGAGTAGTTGTAAATTGGCTGTGTCCACGGGAGGAGGTGAGTTCAGAGTCTGCCTACGCCGCCATCTTGACTCCGCCTCCGTGGGGTGTTGATCAAGTTGTTCCCAACAGTAGGGTAGGAATTCCTGGATCAGGCCTGATGAAACCTGTTTGATGTCACTTGTTTTTTTGTATTGGTTTTTGTTTGATTTCACTTGTTTTTAACCTTATGTGTTTGGATTTCTCTAGCAGTCCCTGGCTCTACCTCTTCTGCCACACATCACCATGGCAGTATGTCTTAGCTCTGTGTCTGATCCGAGGGCAGAAATGACGGTCCATGAAATCAACCAAGAACTGCGTTCCCAGCTGGCAAAAAGCGAGCAGGACTTCCAAGACCTCATGGAGAAATTCCTTGTATCCCAAGCTACTACCTACTCTCTGGCCAAGGAGCTGCAGAAATATAGTAAGTCCTACAGGGCCATGGTCACCAAAGCGATGAATGATCACTGTCTTCCCTCTAAAAAACTGAACACGTTCCAGACTTTATCTTCTATTCCCTTTGTCCAAATAAATTTCATTCTGATCACAATCCAGGAAAGGTAGAAGTGGGCATTTTACCCTCAGTTTTCTGGCGATGGAGACACCGAGGCACAAAGAGTTTAGTAACATTTTCAGGTTTGCAGTGTGGTGTAGGGTGGAATTAGGATAAAGACCCAGATATGGATTGCTGGTGCAGCCGCACAACTGCCTGCTTCTCTCGGGAAAGGGCTAGACTGTTTCTCTCAGCATCCTTTCTGTCCTGTATCAGATCCTGCATCACTGTTGGCCTAAATGTCTGGAACTAATGAACTCCATCAGTTCAGACTTCTCTGAGGTCCCAGTGGCAAAGCACTGTGCTACTTACACTGCGGAAACGGGTGATATTCCACACTGGGGAAAACAGGTGATAGGACCTGCTTTAAAGGAGCTTAAAGATGAGGCTGCTCCTCCCTGAAACTGTGGTATCTGTGAGTGACGCCATCAAGACAGGGAACAGCCTGGTGAGAGGGAAGCCCTGCTTCCAGGGCACAGGCTCTTCTTCCTGAGTGCAAGGAAGCCATTGGATATCTGTGGTGAGGTTGAGGCTGTTTCTGTGGAAATCAGAGATTGCATACCACCCCTCTGTCTCTCTCAGGTGGTGAACCCTCAGGGATGCAGGACAGCCAGCAGGTCCCGGTGACCTTGAGAATCTAGGCTGTGAGACATGTGCCCAAAGTGAGAATGAGGGTAGGTGGAGGAGACCCTAGCCCCAGGAAAAACTCAAGCCAGTGTGTGAGGCAGGCCCTTCCCTCGCCCGGTCAGCCTCAAAATTGGAAGCTCGATTGCCTGTTCAGTAAGACTGGGCTGTAGTGATGAAAGGCATTGTGAGAACCTGGGCACCTGCACAATGGAGTGTTTAGAAGGAGTCTGGACACCTCTGAGCCTGAATTTGTGTCATGTCCTGCAATTGCTTTTCAATAAGTCATTGTGGAGGTGGTGATTAAAAATCACTGACACAGAGAAAAATTGAAGCCTGCCATTTAAAAATGTGAAGAGATGAGCTTTCAGGAAAGGACAAACTAAGTTTTAATTACATCTTTCCTTATAATCATAGCATAGCTGTAGGAAACAAATTTTGAAGATGATGAAGAAGAAAGATATCACTTAAGCCTGGGTGTCAAGGTAACATGGTGCAGTGGTGAAGAGCACGGACTCGGGGCCAGTCTTCCTGGGCTCCAATCCAAGCTGTGTATCTTTCTGAGCCTCAGATTCCTCCTCGGTTAATACGGTGCTATCATAGTACCTACTTCTTTGACTGGTTGCAATGAATCACGTGAGTGATTTCTGTAACGCTCCTAAAACAGTTGCTGTCACAGAGTAAACAGTACTTATTAGTTCTTCCTTCTGCTACTTTCAGTTTAACACAAACTTGATTAGTATCTGTGCATATTTCCTTCAGGAATTTATGGTCTAACGTATTATATTTTACAGAATTGCACCCACGTAAATTTTTTTATCTTTGAGGTACTTGTGCTTGAAATTCTGAGCTCAAGGGAACCAACAGTCAGTATAGTCCCAGGGCTTTCCCAAGCATACAGGAAATCGCTACTCTGTGCGCCTGCTCAGTGTTTCCCTTAAGAGCCTGCAAGGCTTGGTAAAGTGGCCCAGGACTCAGGGTCAGTCTCAGGGGATGTGAATACTGACCTTGCCAAATACCAGTTAATCTGTCTAGTTACTTTCTGTGCCTTGGAGCTTCTCTTTCCTCAGCTCTAAAATGGGGAGTAACCCAATGCCGCGTAGTAGTTGGGAGGCTGAGGAATAAGATGTGGAAATCCCAGTGTAGAGCTTGGTGCTGCGGCTATGTCTGTCCCGGGATGGACCCTGCGTCCTCCCTTGAAGGCGGTGACCACAGCAGCATGGCCAGCTTTCCACTGAGCAGGCCTCTCTGTCTTTTCTCAGAGTGTGGAGAGTACCAAGACCTCGTTGAATCTGTGCTGGGGGAGAAGCTGCATCTTGAGGAGGAAGCTGGCAGAGCAGTGGGCGCTAGCTGAGAAGCTCAGGTAAGGGAGGGCTGTGTGTGGGGAGGCTGGCGGGAAGGGGTAGGAATCTCTGAAGTGGGGCAAGGAGCAACTTTGGGCCAGCAGAAGGCAGAAATGTACATGGCAGGCACAGGTGCAGAAATATTTATAAAACAATTAGAGAAAAATAATTGGAAAATTATGGACCCCAATTATTCAGAGGCTCATTCACTCTTTTTTCAAAAATATAAATTATTGAACTGAAACTCACATGACATAAATTTGAACAAATTGGAGTGAACAATTCAGTGGCGTTTACTCCATTCACAGTGTTGTGCCATCGTCACCTCATTTACCTTTAACATACTCACCTCCTGATGCACTACAGTTTGTCATTTTTCTTTCAAAAGAATGCTGTCTCCTGGACCCTGTCTTTCTCGTGTTCTTTCCAGCGAACACCAGCTGTCCTGTCCACATTTCTGTGTCTGGCTTGGTGTCCACTCACTGCATAATGCACTGTGTGTATTTTCACATAGAAACGGGCACGGCTGAAGTGAAGAACTGAAGAGATGTGTTTTTACAGCAGGTTTAGGAAGACGGCTGGCTTTGTTGATGAAGAAAACAGTGACTAGGATCTCCAGGAATCTTACAGGAGAACTCTCTGATCCAGAGGAAGCTTATATTTTACCTTCTTCTTTCTCTTTGCCACCGACAAGTCACCACACATGTGCCAGAATTCTCTGAGGACTCCTTGGAGGAAATTCCCACAGAAATCTTCTTGAAAACCTTTAGAATCTATCACTCATCCCTTTTGACTCTGAAATGTTCTCTTCTGTCCCACCTTAGGGAATACAATATCAGAATTCGAGATCAGGAGCAACAACTGACCGATTCTACGGCACCGGGTACAGGAAGGGAGAGAAGTGTCGGTCCTACTCCATCAGCACCTCAGTGACCTCCTCACTCATGACGCATCCTGAGGGCGACCAGGGGCCAGGCTTGAGAGCAACTGGCTGAGGGATGCGGGCTGGCCAAGCGGCTTGCCAGTGTGCTCAGCTCAGGTAAGGTGGCCACAGGCCCTGAGTGCACTGAACTGCTCTCCAAGGTGCCTGGCTCACAAGAGACTCCACAGCTCCCCTTGTAATGTTTTGACAAGCCGTCCTGGTTTCCACACCACACTTGGGGCCATGATAGGGCCAGGACTGGCTGGGTGGGAACAGAGAGGAGATATTTACAGGGTGGAGGTCATGCTGCTCCAAGTGTCTGTTCCCTTCCTGATAGAGTGTGAGCTTTAGGGCAAGAGGCAGTGTTAGAGCACAGAAAAGAGGACATGACAGAGCCCTTGTTAGAGTGAAAAGAGACCTGGACTAAGCATGGGCTTTCCCAGGCTCTAGCCTGAGTGTTGACTTTGGTAACAGTGGGCGGGAAATTGGTTGTTACTTCTTCCATATCGATCTCCTTACCTGTACAATGGATCCAATAATCCGTTTGTGGTAGCTGTAGTCATCAAGCCTATACCTTGGCATTCGCCATCCCCAAGTGTGTCCGGCGTTTCTGCCTAGCTTGGAAATTCATTTGGATTCCAAGGCTTGTACATTCCCTCCATCACTGTACTCTCAGTGTAGGATTTGAACTGACCACTCAATGACTAGTGTGTCTGGTGAGAAAAGGCTGCATAGTGCAGTAATTCTGTGAGAATGCAGTTAAGCTTGTTCCCCAGAATATGTGAGGGAAAGATATCTGGGACTGTTGACACAGACCAGAGATACGGTGTTGTGATGAGGGTCTACCCGATCAGGGAGATGTTCCCAGTGGCTCAGGGTAGCAAATCACGAGGTTTCACAACACCGCACCTGAGGTCTACTGGAATATTGCTCTTACGGTATCCTGTTGTCACACTGAGGATAGTGATGTCCCTGTGCCAGGACTGAACGTTGGACGCTAATGTTCCAAGGGGGAACTGATTAATGTGATGGACCCTTTGTCAATTTCTTTGTAGAAAACCATCCTGATCTTGGGGACGAGGAAGACCATCACCTCATGTCTTCCAGGTAAGTCTCCAGAACCCTGGACTTCAGTTTAAGGGGACATCTGGGGTTCTCAAATCCAGGGAAATCAGAAAGTGCTGACTAGACCTATTTCACCGCAAGTGTCCTATCCGAAAACTTGTCCTTTTCGACTGTGCGCCTTCCAGAGGCCAAATGCTTGATGTCTCTCCAATGTAGTCACCGGCAATCAGTTGATGCAGGTGTACTAACCAGCCAGAGGATTGCTTGCCCTGTCCCGTTCTCTCTTTGTGAGGACCACCGGCATAGGACGCAATTATGCCTCTGCCTGTTTGGCATTAGCACTGTGGCAGGTATATCTTGGCCAAGGAGGTGATGAGTAAAAAAAAAAAATCCATCACCTTCGACCGTATTGAGAGAAAGTCACCTTGAAGCTTCCAGATTTCTAAGAGTCTCCAACGCTACCGTGGCCGCTCACTTGGCAAGTGTGCATAGCTTTCAAGAATGTTTCTGCAAAAGTCTTGACGCCACCATTCTGGTTTTCTGAGAGTAGGTGCGTCATGGCTCTCGTTACTGGGGGAGCTCGGTCTCCTTGCTCACGAGCTCGTTTTCTACTCAGTGCTCTGAGCACCCTGTGCTTGCTCTCTGTCTCTCTCTCTGTCTCTGTGTCTCTCTTTTCTCACGCTCCCTATCTGGTAGTACCATTTCCACACTACTCTGGCCCCAGATAGAGGAGGATTGTTTCCTCTCCCTTGACGAGGACTTCCCATTTCTTTTCTGTGGACGGACCCTTCTGCCTTCTGGGGAAACCAGCGCTAGGACAGTGTGTTTCCCAAACCCTCTTGTTTCAACCCTAATCCACCCTACCCCACCAGGCTCAGCAGGGATCTGCCACCGATGGGAGAGCTTCAGCTCCCGAAACCGTCTCTCGACGACTACTATGGGACATACTCAGTTGATGTTGGCCGATCGGACTCCTACTGGACTCTGACGGGCACCTCCGTGTTCTGTGTCGATCAGGTGGATGTCTGTTCTGTTCCGGATGCAGCCAGTGAGTATTCCATCGTGGAGGTCTTGAAGCGCCAGCTGGACTCCCTGCTCAGCCCACTTTCTTTGTACTCCATGCCTCCAGCTGTGCAGACACACACATTGAACTGAATCATTTCTAGGACTGGGTTTGAAGCCTAAACAAGAGGTGGTTCAGGGAGCTGCCCTCCCTTCCTCATTCCCACGATACGACCCTGGCACCGTGGCCCTACTCGCACATCACTGGACCCAAAGCTGGCATGACATCCTCAACTCACCTGTGCAACACGAACAGCAAAGGTTCTGTCCAACATCCTATCGGGCATGAAATGTCTCTCCTCACCTTCACTGCTCTACGTTTCATGCCTGACGTATCCCTTCAGATTCTAGGCCTACCCAATGCGACTGGCATCCCTGTCAACGTCTCCATCAAAGACGTACCTAGGCTTCACTGTTCTTCGCCCCGTTCACTATCTCTTTTCTCTGGGCCTTTGTTCCTATGCAGTCCACCGACGACCGACCGTAAACACCTCTACCGTTCCCTTGCTTGTGTGTTTCCCTCATGCCAGCCTATACCTTGGCATTCGCCATCCCCAAGAGTGTCCCACGTTTCTGCCTTGCCTGAAAGATGCGTTTGGATGCCAAGGCTTGTAGATCCCCTCCGTCACTCTACTCTCAGTGTAGGATTTCCTCTGAACACTCGAAGACTAGTGTGTCTGGTGAGAAAAGGCTGCATAGTGCAGTAATTCTGTGAGAATGCATTTAAGCTTCTTCCTCAGAATATGTGAGGAAAAGATATCCGGGACTTTTGAGACAGAGCAGAGATACGGTGTTGTGATGAGGGTCTACCCGATCAGGGAGGTATTCCCAGTGGCTCAGGGGAGCGAATCACGAGGTTTCACAAGACCCCACCTGAGGTCTCCTGGAATATGGCTCTTACGGTATCCTGTTGTCACCCTGAGGATAGTGATGTCCCTGTGCCAGGACTGAACGTTGGACGATAATGTTCCAAGGGGGAACTGCTTAATGTGACTGACCCTTTCTGAATTTCTTTGTAGAAAACCATCCTGATCTTGGGGACGAGGAAGACCATCACCGCATGTCTTCCAGGTAAGTCTCAAGAATCGTGGGACTTCATGTTAAGGGGACATCTGGGGATCCAGGGAAGATCCAGGGAATTCAGAAAGTGCTGACTAGACCCATTTCACCGCATGTGTCCTATTCGAAAAGTTGTCCTTTTCCACTGTGCGCCTTCCAGAGGCCAATTGCTTGATCTCTCTCCAATGTAGTCACCTGCAATCAGTTGATGCAGGTGTACTAACCAGCCAGAGGATTGCTTGCCCAGTCCCGTTCTCTCTTTGTGAGGACCACCGGCATAGGACACAATTATGCCTCTGCCTGTTTCGCATTAGCAGTATGGCATGTATATCTTGGCCAAGGAGGTGATGAGTAAAAAAAAAAAATCCATCACCTTCGACCGTATTGAGAGAAAGTCACCTTGAAGCTTCCAGATTTCTAAGAGTCTCCAACGCTACCGTGGCCGCTCACTTGGCAAGTGTGCATAGCTTTCAAGAATGTTTCTGCAAAAGTGTTGACGCCACCGTTCTGGTTTTCTGAGAGTAGGTGCGTCATGGCTCTTGTGTTGGGGGAGCTCGGTCTCCTTGCTCACGAGCTCATTTTCTGCTCCGTGCACTGAGCAACCTCTGCTTGCTCTCTCTCTCTCTCTCTCTCTGTCCCTGTGTCTCTCTTTTCTGACGCTGCCTATCTGGTAGTCCCATTTCCACAAGACTCTGGCCCCAGATAGAGGAGGATTGTTTTCTCTCCCTTGACGAGGACTTCCCATTTCTTTCTGTGGACGGACCCTTCTGCCTTCTGGGGAAACCAGCGCTAGGACAGTGTGTTACCCAAACCCTCTTCTTTCACCTTTAGTCCTCCCTACCCCACCAGGCTGAGCAGGGACCTGCCACCAGTGGGAGAGCTTCAGCTGCAGACACCGTCTTTCGACGAGTACTATGGGACATACTCAGTTGATGTTGGCCGATCGGACTCCTACTGGACTCTGACGGGCACCTCCGTGTTCTGTGTCGATCAGGTGGTTGTCTGTTCTGTCCCGGATGCAGCCAGTGAGTATTCCATCGTGGAGGTCTTCAAGCTCCAGCTGGACTCCCTGCTCAGCCCACTTTCTTTGTACTCCACCCCTCTAGCTGTGCATACACACACATTGAACTGAATCAGTTCTAGAACGGGGTTTGAAGCCCAAACAAGAGGTGGTTCAGGGAACTGTGCTCCCTTCCACATTCCCAGGATGCGCCCGTGTCACCCTGGCCCCACTCGCACATCACGGGACCCAAAGCTGACATGACATCTTCAACTCGCCTCTGCAACACGAACAGCAAAGGTTCTGTCCAACATCCTATCGGGCATGAAATGTCTCTCCTCACCTTCAATGCTCTACGTTTCATGCCTGAAGCGTATCCCTTCAGATTCTAGGCCTACCCAATGCGACTGGCATCCCTGTCAATGTCTCCATCAAAGACGTACCTAGGCTTCATTGTTCTTCGCCCGTTCTCTATCTCCTTTCTCTGGGCCTTTGTTCCTATGCAGTCCACCGACGACCGACCGTAAACACCTCTACCGTTCCCTTGCTTGTGTGTTTCCCTCATGCCAGCCTATGCCTCGGCATTCGCCATCCCCAAGAGTGTCCCACGTTTCTGCCTAGATGAAAGATCCTTTCGGATGCCAAGGCTTGTAGATCCCCTCTGTCAATCTACTCTCAGTGTAGGATTTCCACGGAACACTCGATGACTAG
Organism: Ceratotherium simum simum; assembly: GCF_057802395.1. Taxonomy (NCBI): domain Eukaryota; kingdom Metazoa; phylum Chordata; class Mammalia; order Perissodactyla; family Rhinocerotidae; genus Ceratotherium; species Ceratotherium simum. Next base: position 35,083,323 of record NC_141901.1, on the reverse strand, counting down.
TGTGTCTGGTGAGAAAAGGCTGCATAGTGCAGTAATTCTGTGAGAATGCAGTTAAGCTTGTTCCCCAGAATATGTGAGGGAAAGATATCTGGGACTGTTGACACAGACCAGAGATACGGTGTTGTGATGAGGGTCTACCCGATCAGGGAGATGTTCCCAGTGGCTCAGGGTAGCAAATCACGAGGTTTCACAACACCGCACCTGAGGTCTACTGGAATATTGCTCTTACGGTATCCTGTTGTCACACTGAGGATAGTGATGTCCCTGTGCCAGGACTGAACGTTGGACGCTAATGTTCCAAGGGGGAACTGATTAATGTGATGGACCCTTTGTCAATTTCTTTGTAGAAAACCATCCTGATCTTGGGGACGAGGAAGACCATCACCTCATGTCTTCCAGGTAAGTCTCCAGAACCCTGGACTTCATTTTAAGGGGACATCTGGGGTTCTCAAATCCAGGAAATCAGAAAGTGCTGACTAGACCTATTTCACCGCAAGTGTCCTATCCGAAAACTTGTCCTTTTCGACTGTGCGCCTTCCAGAGGCCTATGGCTTGATCTCTCTCCAATGTAGTCACCGGCAATCAGTTGATGCAGGTGTACTAACCAGCCAGAGGATTGCTTGCCCTGTCCCGTTCTCTCTTTGTGAGGACCACCGGCATGGGACGCAATTATGCCTCTGCCTGTTTGGCATTAGCACTGTGGCAGGTATTTCTTGGCCAAGGAGGTGATGAGTAAAAAAAAATCCATCACCTTCGACCTTATTGAGAGAAAGACACCTTGAAGCTTCCAGATTTCTAAGAGTCTCCAATGCTACCGGGGCCGCTGACTTGGCAAGTGTGCATAGCTTTCAAGAATGTTTCTGCAAAAGTGTTGACGCCACCTTTCTGGTTTTCTGAGAGTCGGTGCGTCATGGCTCTTGTGTACTGGGGGAGCTCGGTCTCCTTGCTCATGAGCTCGTTTTCTGCTCAGTGCTCTGAGCACCCTCTGCTTGCTCTCTGTCTCTCTCTCTCTCTGTCTCTGTGTCTGTCTTTTCTCACACTCCCTATCTGGTCGTCCCATTTCCACACTACTCTGGCCCCAGATAGAGGAGGATTGTTTCCTGTCCCTTGGCGAGGACTTCCCATTTCTTTTCTGTGGACGGACCCTTCTGCCTTCTGGGGAAACCAGCGCTAGGACAGTGTGTTTCCCAAACCCTCTTGTTTCAACTTTAGTCCTCCCTACCCCACCAGGCTGAGCAGGGATCCTCCACCGATGGGAGAGCTTCAGGTCCCGACACCCTCTCTCGACGAGTACTATGGGACATACTCAGTTGATGTTGGCCAATCGGACTCGTACTGGACTCAGACGAGCACCTCCGTGTTCTGTGTCGATCTGGTGGAGGTCTGTTCTGTTCCGGATGCAGCCAGTGAGTATTCCATCATGCAGGTCTTCAAGCTCCAGCTGGACTCCCTGCTCAGCCCACTTCCTTTGTACTCCACGCCTCTGGCTGTGCAGACACACACATTGAACTGAATCAGTTCTAGGACTGTGTTTGAAGCCCAAACAAGAGGTGGTTCAGGGAGCAGCGCTCCCATCCTCATTCCCAGGATGCGCCCCTGTCACCCTGGCCCCTCTCGCAGATCACTGGACCCAAAGCTGGCATGACATCCTCAAGTGACCTCCGCAACACGAACAACAAAGGTTCTGTCCGACATCCTATCGGGCATGAAATGTCTCTCCTCACCTTCAATGCTCTACGTTTCATGCCTGAAACGTATCCCTTCAGATTCTAGGCCTACCCAATGCGACTGGCATCCCTGTGAACGTCTCCATCAAAGATGTACCTAGGCTATACTCTTCTTCGCCCCGTTCTCTATCTGCTTTCTCTGGGCCTTTATTCCTATGGAGTCCACCGACGACCGACCCTAAACACCTCTACCGTTCCCTTGCTTGTCAGTTTCCCTCATGCCAGTCTATGCCTTGGCATTCGCCATCCCCAAGAGTGTCCCGCGTTACTGCCTAGCCTGAAAGATGCGTTTGGATGCCAAGGCTCGTAGATCCCCTCTGTCAATCTACTCTCAGTGTAGGATTTCCACGGAACACTCGATGACTAGTGTGTCTGGTGAGAGAAGGCTGCATAGTGCAGTAATTCAGTGAGAATGCAGTTAAGCTTGTTCCCCAGAATATTTGAGGTAAAAATCTGGGACTGTTGACACAGACCAGAGATACGGTGTTGTGATGAGGGTCTACCCGATCAGGGAGGTATTCCCAGTGGCTCAGGGGAGCGAATCACGAGGTTTCACAAGACCCCACCTGAGGTCTCCTGGAATATTGCTCTTACGGTATCCTGTTGTCACAGTGAGGATAGTGATGTCCCTGTGCCAGGACTGAACGTTGGACGGTAATGTTCCAAGGGGGAACTGCTTAATGTGACTGACCCTTTCTGAATTTCTTTGTAGAAAACCATCCTGATCTTGGGGACGAGGAAGACCATCACCGCATGTCTTCCAGGTAAGTCTCAAGAATCGTGGGACTTCATGTTAAGGGGACATCAGGGGATCCAGGGAAGATCCAGGGAAATCAGAAAGTGCTGACTAGACCCATTTCACCGCAAGCGTCCTATTCGAAAAGTTGTCCTTTTCGACTCTGCGCCTTCCAGAGGCCAATTGCTTGACCTCTCTCCAATGTAGTCACCTGCAATCAGTTGATGCAGGTGTACTAACGAGCCATAGGATTGCTTGCCCTGTCCCGTTCTCTCTTTGTGAGGACCACCGGCATAGGACACAATTATGCTTTTGCCTGTTTGGCATTTGCACTGTGGCAGGTTTATCTTGGCTAAGGAGGTGATGAGTAAAAAAAAAAATCCATCACCTTCGACCGTATTGAGAGAAAGTCACCTTGATGCTTCCCGACTTCTAAGAGTCTCCAACGCCACCGTGGCCGCTGACTTGGCAAGTGTCAATAGCTTTCAAGAATGTTTCTGCAAAAGTGTTGATGCCACCTTTCTGGTTTTCTGAGAGTAGGTGCGCCATGACTCTTGTGTACTGGGGTAGCTCGGTCTCCTTCCTCCTGACCTCGTTTTCTCCTCAGTGCTCTGATCATCCTCTGCTTGCCGTCTCTCCTCCAACCCCCATTTCTCTCTCTCTCTCTGTCTCTCCGTATCTTTCTAATGATCTACCTCTCTCTCCCATTCACTTTTCAACTACAGTTGTTTCCGGTGTGGGGAATTTTCCCATTTCTCCCTTGATGCACTCTTCTCTTTTGTTTTTTTTGACCACTTCCTTATCCCTCACTTCTAATCCAATTCTCCTATTCTGTATTTCCTAATCCCTCTCGTTTAATCTTGTATTCTTCCTACTCCAGAAGCCTCAGCAGGCATCTGCTGTTAAGAATGAAGATTGAAGTCCCACGGGAATTCCTGGATGAATGGTATTTCACTCGTTCAATTGGCCATGACCTGGCAGCCTCTTATAGGCCTTACACAAGTTCCTCATTGGCGTTTGATGGAAAGGAATTCTTCTCCGCCTTGGATGCACGCGGTGAGTATTCCCATTGTAAAGGGCATACAGTGTTGGTGTGTCCCTGGTAGCCTGTATGTTCTTTGAATCCACCAACCTGCACTGACTGAGAGATGCAACCCTGCAAACACGTTCTGTAGACTAGACTGGTTCTGGGTTGAATCGTGCTCTTGGATTTAATTTTAAGATTGCATCCTGTGGCCAGAGAACTTTTTTGTCCCAATCTGGTCACCTGTCGCCTGGCATCTCTCACAGGTGCAGGCTGTTCCTATCAAGTCAGGTTCGAGAGAAGGAATGGAGGGATAATGGCCAAATGTCAGCCGTCATTATGCCACCTAGAGTAATTTGTGTAACATAGCTCTCTTTTTCCTCATAAAACTTCTCACACTCAAGACATGATGTTTTTGCTTGCATTTCCTGAATAGTTTTGTACAAACTCTCTAGCTTTCCACACAAGTTTGCATTCTGCTCCATATTTGCAACATCCTTTATTTTGTTTCAGAGCTCAAAGTTTTTCCCCTGGGTTGCCTACCTCCCTCTGAAGCATTTCGATACCAGACCCTGAGCACCAAATCCTGCCTGTGCCTGTGGTTTCAATGAAGCCAAATCTCTCGTTCTGATCTTTCATCCTCCACAGATGGCCATGGTTTTCATCCTTTGTGCAACACCATTCATTTCTTCCGTTTGTGGCTTGTAGTTTCAATCACATGTCTAGTCTCCGTCGTATCATCTCACGTAAACTATCAGCAACCTGTGTACCTGATGGGAGTATTGACCTAATTTATGAGCAGAGTAGAGTGGTTCCCCTCTCCGTAATATCCAGAAAAGTCCTTCCTGGTGAGCACCATCTCGTTGGGGCAACAATTTCATAGAGTTTCTAGATGAAAACACACTTTCCATTTCCTCTCACAGAGGCTATTTTTTGACCTTTTCATCTGGGAGAAGCAGTTGGATATTTAGGGGACTTTATTCATCAAATCAGCTTGTAGCAAGAGCAAGAAACTTGGTGGTGTTCCTTACTCACTCTATTTTATAGTGAAATTGGCTATGAACGCTATGTCCCTCAGCTTTTTTGGGTCGGTAAGTGTCTTTTCACACTGGGACCATCCTCTCGCCTGTTTCCCATTCCTTCCTGAGGTGCAAAGGATCAGAGGCTTTCTGAGGACCACAACAATTCACAAAACAAAAATGTAACACACAGTTCTTTTGCATCTGTTGTTTGCCATGCCCCTTAGCAAGCGAGCTCCATGGACGCCCTAATCCACTTGGTCCTCACAGCGACACTCTCAACTAGGTGTGGGATCTCATGTTAGAGCTGAGGGGGCTGAGGTTCAGGAAGGTCACTTCACTAGCCCAAAACACCCAGCCAGCGCACGGTGGGTCATAGGCCGCTCGTTGGCCTGACTCCCTGCTCAGGCCCTGTCCCCTGCTGTCAGCAGTCACACTGTCATAGACTAAGCAAGGATGGTGCTCACCCTCTTCTTTTTCCTTTGTTGCAAGTTGTGTCAAACAATTTTTGAGCTTAAACAGAAAAGTCTGAATACTGGTCCAAAGACCTCCTGTGGCCACTCATATAGATCTGCCAACTCCTACTGTCTCAGTGCACTTTGTCCTGTGAGCAGAGCCAGAGTCTCATCCAGCCCCTCTAGGGGGAGCTGCAGCTCCATGAGACTCTCTCTCCATGGAAAATCAGTCAGGGCTGAGAGATCTCTGTCTCTCACCACCCCCTGTCCTCAGGGGTTTCCTGCTCTGACTCAGGTTTGTCCTGGCATCCTTGTAAAGCCACATAGCTCCATCTCAGTTACGCTGACAGCCAGGTCTGGTTCCCATGAGGAGGAGGAGAAAGGCTCAGACACCCCTCTCAGGAGTGTGATGCGTGTGACAGGGCACGGCCTTGTCAGGCCATCCTTCAAAATGCACCAGGAGAAAACAAATTCCCCCACGCGGATGGGCTGAGATAAATGAAGGGAACGTTTCAATTCTACACGCATCTGTCCTGTGTGGGGGTTCACTAATGACAACATGTAAACAGTGTGTATAGCAGCAGTGGGGCCACAGATGGTCTGCTCCACCCCATCCTCTCTGTACAGGGAGAAACGCTCTGGAAACAATGCGAACACAACCTAAATCATAACATGATCTTTTATTGAGGGCTCTTGCCCACCTGCCACACCAACAATATGGGACAGCCCTTCAGAAGTTCAGTACAATGTTCTCCCTGTTCTCCTGCAAATGCAAAGAATATTCAAAGCATAGGTTTAATAAAGCCTAGCAGTTGGGAAGAGAGAGATAAAACAACATGATGCAATCAGCCACGATAATTAAAACAACCTTAGACCTTGATTCAAAATAACTTTTGAGAATGATGAGACCTCGTTTTGGTGATTCTTTTACCAGGCAGATTTGTTAATTTCAGAGGGTTTACTCTTTAGCCCAATATGTGTTATCATAAAATCTTATTCTATGTCCTAAATTATGATTAATAAACTGTCTCCAGGAAATATGGAGGATGTAACGTGCTTGTGGAAAAAGAGCTGGAAGCTAGAAGAGGCACGTGGTGCAGGGCTGGCGTGGTGTGGGGAGAGGGGTAGGCTGACTCCAGAGGATTTGTAGAAGGGAGCTGTGGGAAATGATGTTGGAGAAGAAAGAGGGACCAGAGGAAAGGAGGAGGGAGTGCAAAGGAAGGTAAGGAGTTGAGAGTGTGTGTAGCAGAGAAGGGAGAGGAAGTTCTCACAGCAGAGCAGGCATGGGATGAAACTGGATTGGGAGTAATAAGACGGGTGACACATTGGATGGTGAGGAGAGGATAGAATCAGAGAAAGCAGTTAGAAGGAGGTTGGATGAATCCATGATGAGAGTCAGGTAGAGTATGCGATCTGGAAGACAAAATGGTAACAGATACACAAAGACACGTGTAAGAAACGGTTAAACAAACCTTGATGAGAATGGAGATGTGCAGAGGGCAGGAGAGAGGGGAACCCATCTCAGTGTGGAGCAGGCCCTGTGGGCCAGGACCCCGCCTGAGCCTGACTTGGATTGGCCTCAGCCTATCTGAGGTCTTTGGTTAGCCCACTTTCTGAGAATATGTATTCATTTCACAGTAGAAATATACACGTTTCAATAGGGAGAAGGGGCCAGAAGCCACTGTGGGGTGTGTGACATAAGGATTGTGCACTCTCTTGCCTCCCTGAAGAACCACAGAGTCTGATTCTGTAGCACTTCTGGCCCCTCAGTTTCCCATAAGGGACTCAGACCTCTACTGCATTTCCTTCACCTGCAACTACCCCTGTGTGGCAATAGAATGTCTAGATGTGTGGGTGAGTGAAGGGCAGTCAAAATTTACAGACAAGGGTGTTCAATGGGCTGCAGAACTCTGCAAAAATTCTCGTAAAATGGTCCACGAACTATAGTTTTCCAACACCCTTTTCTACCGGACCTGAAGCCTTGAGGCCGTACTTTTTTCCCTGTTCCTTTATTCTGGTGGGTACACATCAACATCACTTTCTTCCCATCTCCTGAGGCCTCTCTAGAACCTTCTCTCTAGGCTATAGGACCAAGTTAATAAGAACAGATTAATAGGCATGACTTCATCTGCCCGTGCAAAGTCCTCTGGACTCAGTGGGTGATTTTTCACTTCAGGGACACTGCAGCCTAGCACCTGCCATCTCAGCCTCCCCAGGCACACACATAAAGGTGACGCTAAGATCATGAATAACAATGGATCCTGTTGTCTGTGATTTTATTTTCAGAGCTGTGTTTGGATGCCTGCGCTACAGGGAAGAACCTGAAGATCATGAAAAGAAAACCACTTTTCAAGTGGAGAGTAACTTGCAATTTCCCTGGCCTTCAGATTAGGGTACTGAGGTAATCACATCAGTGGCTCTTAGATGTACTTATTCCTTCTTGCTCTCTATCTAAGATTGTAGCTCAATCTCTCACTATTTTTTCTCTTCCTCATTTGTTCAGTCCAACAGCTGATGCGACCTCTGTCTAGTCTTCCCTCTGCTTTCCATGGGGGCTGCCACCCTGCCAGACCTTTCAATCTCCATCTCCTGTTTACACTCTGAGCTCTGCTGTGTGCCTGCTGCTGCTGTCCTGATATTCCCTCTAACTGTTCCTCTTAGCCACGGGGAAACCTGGCCCCAAGGTCCTCCTCATCACAAGAGCATCATTGAAGCCATTGAACACATGGCACTTTGCCTGAAATCACACTTTCTTGATTTGCCTGCCTTCCATCCCCGGCTTCCCAACTCCACTGCCTCTTTCTTCATAACGAATCACTCGCACATGGATCCTCGTCTTGCGTCTTGTAGGGAACCTGACCTAGGACAACCCTTAACCCTGGACTTCTCCATGTGAACAAGAAGTATTAAAACTGAGGTTAAAGAGCCCAGATTACAAAAACTAAATTAGAACTGGAGTCACAGTTGGCATGCCATATTGATCTCCTCAGCCCCAGGTGTGCAGGCCTGTGCTCATCTGCATGGGCCTTCCAGGGACTTAGTGTCCCCCCCAAGGCCCTCTTGGAGCTGGCATTAACACTGCCAGGCTTAAGCACCTGGTGAAATTTTAATTAAGATGAATGCCTTGACCCCACACCTGGAGATTCTCATTTAAATGGTCGGGGGTGGGGTTTTGTGCTTCAGGAGATTTGAAAAGCTCCCCAGTGATTCTAATGTGCAGCTGGACATGAGAGGGACCATTCCAGCATGATGATCTCAGGTTCAGCATAGAAATGCCCTGAATGTGTGGCTACTTCATTGAAAAGGCTGACTATCCATCAGCCGTTGATGGAATTTGTATGCCTCTCTCAACAGTACTATCTGTACAACATGGGAAAAAAGTGAGGAGAAAAAAGTAGGTGAATGGATTAGACTTCTAATCTCCCTACTTGGAGGAGAGTTTCTGCAACTTTTCTGAATATGTGATAAAATAGGAAATAAGCATTTCATTGAAACCCAGTGTACAGAAAAGAAGACCTCCCTTATTACACATCATAAAATTTAGTATTTTCTTTAATATTTCTCATATGAAACTACAAGTTCATATTCCATCCAATTGATTTCAAGCCCAATGGGTTCAGCACTACAGGTTGAAAATTTTAGTATTGATCAATTTTTGTCATTCAGTAAGATCTCCAAAGAGAATCATTATGTTCATTCCCCTACAGAGAATATCATAGCAAATAAAAACTGCAAGTTAGGAAAAAGATTGTATGTTTATGCTTCTTTAAGCCATTCTTTACACTGGCATAAAAGACAAAAAACAGAATCCTTCCCTAGGCAGTGCTTTGCGGGAATAATGGGTGAGTGGGGGAGAATCTAGTCAAACCAGTTGCTGTATGCTTCCCCTTCAGAGTTTTTGAGGCTGAGAACTCTAGTGTTGAGAATATTCCTAGAAATGCCCTAAGGTGTATCCTGGCGTCGAATCAACACCAGAGAATGAAGGAAAATGAGTGGGGCCGTGGTTACCCTCCCTGCTCTCTTTTTGCTAATTCTATTTTGAGTTTCTCCTTTTTTGTTCTTTCCTCAGTCCCTTTGGAGAGGAATTTCTCTGTAAAGCCCTATTCCTTTCCAGCCGAGGTGACCCAACAGTGTCTATGGCCTGTTGAAACCTCCAGATTGGAGCCTTTCCTCTCACCTTCCCCCAAATTATGGAAAGGGCCTGAGGCCTGGGTTCTAGTTCTAGGGTTGTCAATAACAGGTCCCGTGGCTTTGGTTAGTCCTTAGCCCCTTGGCACTACAACTTCTCATGTGTAAAAGGGGGAACTGGATTTACATATATTCTGAGGTCGCTCTTGCCCCTCACATTCTGGGACTCTCCCATAGCCGGCCCCTCCTCCTCGGAGGACGGCAACATAGAGTTAAAGAGGGTGTGTTTCTCTGCCAAGGGTCCCCTCCTTCTGACAGCAGCCTGTTTCTGAATGTGTGCGATGGATGCTAAGGACATCCCTCCCTGGGAGGTGTGAGAAAGCCACCACTTTGCTGCAAATGAAGGGGATTCAGGAGTGAAGTGGCTGCTGAGGAAAGGGTGGTAGGGGTCTGGCTAAGGCTCTGCAGCAGCTTTGAGCTGGGACATCACCAGGCCCTGGTGGGATGAGGACAGGCTCCCTGGATGCTGCACCACAGACTGGATGTAAGTTTAGGGAGGTATTTCTTCTAACCTGTGGATCTGACTTTCCCCTTCAGCCAATTGTGGCTCCCTGCTTCAGCTCCTGCTCTCAACAGGAGCTCAGCATCCTGCTGGCCTCTGTCACCACATAGCCATTCACCCAGGCTCAGCTATCAGCAGGACCTGACAAAGACTCACATTTGGTTTTTATTTATTTACTTTTTCTCTCTCTCTCTCAGGTACCAAGAACTCTGGAACTAAGAAAAGAGATCGCTGATTTGAAAGAAACCGCATCATAAAAGGAAGCTTTTCCACTTGATGAAAAAAAACCTAAAACAGCAAGTCAATTTAAAGCCCAAACAGAACTCTGAAGGGATCCTTTGTTGAAAAACATTGCAACCACAAACCACTCTCCAAGATTTTTACTCCAAGCCTGGTTTGAGGGGAGAAATCCCAGCCCTCCAGCCTCCAATTGTGCAAAATCACTAAGGAGACCAATGCCTAGACCCAGACAGAGTTATGAGAGACCTTAACTCTTTCTCCTCTCAGTTTCCATCCTGTACATCACCGGAATCGGGAGCAACTGGCAGCAGACAGCATGACACACTGGGCATTCTTTGGCACCAGATGGGCAGCGCTAGGAGCAGACAGCGTTGACTATGCAGTGTCTTTGCTGAAAACGTTTAGCCTGAATTGAATCATGAGGTAGTTATGAGACAAGTGCAGAATTTAGACCATTGAACAAGACAACTCGCCTTTCTTCAGTCAATGTCACCACCAGTGAGATCACAAAAAGGAAAAGACATGTTTGAGGCTCCAAAGGTCTCAAAAGATTGTGTTACTATATTTCTTTAGTCCTTTTGAACCAAAAACATCTCCTCACCTTTAGTTCTTTTAGGTGGTGGGGACACTGCCTCGTTTGTAGAGGTCAGGTCAGTTGTCTGGCTCAATGGTCTACACTACATAGTTGTCTGACCATTTCCTCACGATGAAATTCAGGCTGACCCTCTTGCCAAGAACACTGCATAGTTAATGCTGTGTGCTTCCTAGTGCAGCCCACCTGGAGAACAAGAAAGTTTATCCATCACTATCCTTGCCATACTAGCATTGGTCACTTTCTTGCGGAGGGGCCTGCGAGATCTCTTCATTGTGAAGACACACTCTTTTCTTTCTATAATCAGCAAGTAATTTGGCGAGAGGTACTTTGAGACTGTATGAATATCCTCTTCTCTAACAATCTTTCTCTCAAAATTTTACCATCCCTCAATGATCCCTGACGTGGTTCAATGATCATATTCATATTTGTACATTGGAAATTTTCTCATTCATTCATACCTTTATACTTTATTTGCTGGCATTGTGCCGTGAAAAAGAACATTCCCTCCCCATTCATACCATTAAAATTTTTGTTTTGACTATCACTGTGGACTTGTCAATTTTTTAAATTCAGTGTTATTAATCATTATCATCATGACTGATTGGGTGCATGTAAATACAAATTAATATAAACATTCTGCTTTCTCTTCTTCATATGTATATCCTACACTCTCCCATACACTTTAGGCCGTATTAGCCATATGTAGTAGATTGTATTTATAAATGTATTTCTTTCTCCACGTTTTTGTGTGTGTGTGTGTGTGTGTGTGTTTATTTGGTATTTAAGAAGAAATTATAGCTAGTGGTCTACACTGCACTAAATTTTGTTTGATATCTTAGTCCCTCATTAACTTGTCAAATTCTAATATTTGTTCTATGAGTTTGAAATGTCAACTGCCAACTTTGACCACTGTGACCATCAAGTCCATTGATTCTATTTTCTCTTTTCTTCCATCTTTCCCTTCCCACTTCTTATAGAATTATTTCAACCCAGTCCAAGGTATACCATTCACACTATTTTTCCCACCTTATCCCCTCCTAGATCTTTGTTTTAGATCTACAATTCAATACACTCAGTGGTGACCAGCTGTTCAAATGTCCCAATTTACTCAGTTCCCTCTTCTTGGGTGGAGTTCCTCCTGAAAAGACTCCTCAGGATGGAAGCAGGACTCCCCGAGGGTTGCACGTATAACACTCTTTTCTGCTGCCTTGATACGTGGGCAGCTTGGTGAATAGAAAGTACTTGCCCACAATGACTTTTCTTGAGCTTTTATGAGATATCGTCCCGCTTTGTATGTTCTGTTGAGATGTAGAATGTAAATTGATTTTTCTCTGCATTGCATGTGAATTGGCTTCTCTGGGGAGCAGAGAGAGCTCTGGAGCTTCAGAGGAATTGTGTTTTCTTTTTCTTTAAAATCTATCAGTTCTAAGAGGCTAGGTCTTAGAGTTGAGCATTGCAGTTCTATGTCTCCCAGGTAGCTAGACTTCGATCCTTTCTCATCATCTTTTCTTCATTTCTGTTCTGTTGGATGCTTTCATTTCTTTGTTCAATGTCCCTTCTAGTCTTTTTAGACAAATATGTTGCCCTTATGAACCTTGTCATTTAGCTTATTTTTCAGAGAATTTTCTTTTGCTTCAATTTTTTCCTAATTTCTGCCAATTCTAATTTCTGATTTTCTGTTTCTTATCCACTTCTCTTTTGAGTTGTGTATTTCTTATGTGAAGTTTTGTGTTTTTCGTACCTACAAATGCTTTGTTAGGAACATTTAAGTCAGATAGGGATGTCATTTTATAGTTTTTCTATGTTTTGTGATGGATTTTGAGGGAAATCGTTTCTCGAGCTGAAATCTTTGACTCTCTATTTCTATTCTTCTCTTCTGTCACCTTGGAATACATGTCTGCTCTGTGATTTTCACGTTAACATGCCTAGGTTTACCTGAACGAGAAACAGAAGTTCTATGCAGGAGAGGACAGGTGCTATGAGTGGCTTAGTGGAGTTCTTAGGTCTAGATCTCTCTCTTCGGTGCAATTACTCTCATAGATGTAAGGTTGTGAGGATGGGTGTGGCATGTTCTGATTCTGGGATCCTATTTTCTTCCAGGAGGACCTTTAATTTCTACCACTTGCTTCAAATAGATTCACAAACACTGCCAATTCAACTTCAGATCCACAGGGTTTTCATTGAACATTTACCTTTCATCTGAAGCTCCTTTCTCTAACACCAAACATCTTGTGATAAGGACACAGGGAGTAAGAGAATTAGAATATCCCACAATGTCTTCTTTGCTTTTTCCCACATGATATAGACAAAAGAATAAAGATACTAGCAACAATACCACTAGCAACATGATGGAGAAAAGTGGTTTTTGGTTTTGTTACTGTCTTGGGGTATAGATAAATTATTGTTTTCAAGTCTCTTGGAATAGTTCTAATCCATATGGTTGTTCTACAACACGATTACACAGGTTCGTTTGTTACATTGTGTTTTCAGTGTCTGGAGTCCCAATTTAAAAAATTTAATTTAGTTTTATAATTATGTCAGAATGAATATGGTTTGCAACTCATATCTAACCAAACAAGGTACATTCCAAATAGTCTAGCCTTGACACTAAGATCTGCAAGCTTCTCAAAGCCCTGGGTGGAGGTGAATCAGTGACCCCTGGTCTCCACAGAGGCTGGTTCTGTAGCCAGGATTCCTCTTTCTGGTTGAGTTTGGGAGGAAAGGATGAGATTTCTCGGAGTCAGTTTCAAAGCTTAGCTTAACAGCAGCTTCAGTGTCCAATGGAGACTTAGGAGCTAGAAATTCTGAATAAAATCTGAATAAGTTAGAATAGAATCAATTAAAATTCTCAGTAAAATAGGTCATTTAAACAAAATACGGTACTTCCAATTTAGGTCTCCAACTGTTGACGCCAAAAACTGAGACACAATCACTAATGACTGAGCTGGCCCCATCCCAGTTTCTCACACCTACCACATACTCACAAACAGGGAAACAACGTCAGCACTGTGACTCAGCTGCCTTTAGTAACATATTACAAAAGAGACGACCTCAGGGAATAAAGATGGTCTGTTTCGCAAGCAGGAATGAAAGGAATACTGACTCTGTGTCTTCAACAGGTAAATGATATGGAAAAGTTTCCTTGATAACTCATCTTCAGTCTTTAACCAAGACATACACACACACATTCACTATGTATATATGTAGAAACACAACTCCTTAAATCGTCCTCTCCATCCACTTCAGTCAAGAACGAGTATTTACTACTCGGTATCTCAGTTGTGCAATACAGTGACATAGTGACACAGATGCAACCTAGTCGCTGAGGGAACTGAGAAATATTGCTCCTACACTATACATCAAACTGCTAAAATTTGACTAGTAAAATTTGGGGGAATAAAACAATAAATTTTTAAACTATATTTAGATTTAATAATATTTCAGATGTTCATTCTTTGGGTGTTAACACATGGTTTTATCCTCTGCTGAATACTGATTCTAACATGGGACTATTGAGGTTACACGGCCAAAATATATACTCAGTGACTTCTACCAAAAAGGTGTATAATTGCTGGATTGGATCTCCAGCAGTCCTAAAACCTGGGCCTGGTAGGGAGATGTTGTGATTGCAACACAGGTTTGCCATGTGCTGATATTCTGAAATACAGTCTCTTAAAGTTCCAAATAACAATAATTGGGGTATAATAATATATGTTAGTGTTTTTGAAAAATATGAAATCTGAATCAGTATATCTTAATATATATCCAAAGAGGTACACTCCGCATTAAAATTTCAAATACAATAAAACTAGTCTCCTTAAAAGAATTTCGCTATATCCATCCCTTGCTTAAAAGCCTATCACGGTTTTACGCCACTAAATACACCAGAATTTCAATACTGAAAATATCACTGTGTACTGGAATACCGAAAGCTTGTTTTGTAATCACAACGTCCTGGTGGCAGACCCAGGTTTTAGGCCTGGTTCTGGTCGGTTCTTGCCATTGTTGTTATTGTTTTTTAATTCTTAATCCTAGACATCTGAGTACTCTTTTCTTGTGTTAATTTATCTGGGACAACTGAGTAATTTGATTTATCTGAGACTGTCAGACAGAAGACCAAAATCTTTAGGGCCAGTGGAAAGAAGCTCATGGTGGTAGAGAGGAGAAGAAAAAAGAATGGTGTGAAACAGGGGAGGTCTAGTGGGTAGTTGTAAATCATGCTATTAGAAAATAAACATTGAGTGAGCTTTGAATTGACATGAATGCTTTGACCAATACTTTTAAATTCTGATTTAAACACTCTGGGGTGGGGTTTGGATATTAGTATTTTTAAAAAGCTCCATTAAGATGCATCGAGGAATTAGAAGGACTATGGATCTAGTAGGATCTCAGTCAGCAGTGTAGAAGTGTCCCATGTGTGTGGCTACTTCATAGAAAAGCTGAATATCCGCCATGGGTGGAAGTAGCATTCTTCTCTCAACAGAACTCTGTGTACAGCCTGGAGAAAAGAGGAGAGGAAAAAAGATAGCTGGGTGGGCTAGACACGTGCTCTCTCTATTTCGATCAGAGTTTCGCACAATTTTTATAGTACAAGATACAGTAAGAATAAATTAAATAGAAACCCAGTGCACAAAAAGTAATACCTCCCCTATTATAAGTAATGGAATTCAGTGCTTTCTTTTCTACTTTTACAATGAAACCTGCAGCCCAGTATTCACTAAATTGATTTCACAGCTGACTAATTGGTTCAGACTGCAGATTGAAAAAGTTGTTTTTTATCAAATTTGGCCTTATGCAAAATCCCAATAAAGTATCTTAGGTCTCATTCTCCTATGTTGATCCTTTTTCATGCCCTTCTTTACCCTGGCACTCTTTCTTTAGGAGAAGTTTGGAAGAAAATTGATGGGACTCTAGTATAACTAAAACTAACGCTTTTTCACTTTCACTTCAGAGTTTTGTGGGTCACCTACTGAGAATATTCCTAGAAATGCCCTAAGGTGTATCCTGGCATGAAATCCCCTTCAGAGAATTTTACTGTCTGTGGGATGAAAATGAAAGGGGCCCTGGTTAAACTCTCTGCTCTCCTTTTTGCTAATTCCATTTTGAGTTCCTCTTTTTGGAGTTCTGTCCTCAGTTCCTTTGGAGAAGAATTTCTCTGTAAAGCCTTACTCCTTTCCAGCCAAGGTGACTCAACAGCATCTACTGCCTGTTGACACCTCCAGATTGGAGCCTTTCCTCTCACCTTCCCCCAAATTATGGAAAGGGCCTGAGGCCTGGGTTCTAGTTCTAGGGTTGTCAATAACAGGTCCCGTGGCTTTGGTTAGTCCTTAGCCCCTTGGCATCACAATTCCTCATGTGTAAAAGGGGGAACTGGATATGCATCTATTCTGAGGTTGTTGTTGCCCCTCACATTCGAGGACTCTCCCATACCCTGCCCCTCCTCTGCAGAGGGCTGGGACATAGAGTTAAAGAGAGCATGTTTCTCTGCCAAGCGTCCTCTCCTTCCGACAGCAGCCTGTTTCTGAATGTGTGCGATGGATGCTAAGGACATCCCTCCCTGGGAGGTGTGAGAAAGCCATCACTTTGCTGCAAATGAAGGGGATTCAGGAGTGAAGTGGCTGCTGAGGAAAGGGTGGTAGGGGTCTGGCTAAGGCTCTGCAGCAGCTTTGAGCTGGGACATCACCAGGCTCCTGGTGGGATGAGGACAGGCTCCCTGGATGCTGCACCACAGACTGGATGTAAGTTTAGGGAGGTATTTCTTCTAACCTGTGGATCTCACTTTCCCCTTCAGCCAATTGTGGCTCCCTGCTTCAGCCTGCTCTCAACAGGAGCTCAGCATCCTGCTGGCCTCTGTCACCACATAGCCATTCCTCCAGGCTCAGCTATCAGCAGGACCTGACAAAGACTCACATTTGGTTTTTATTTTCTCTGCCTCTCTCAGATATCAAGTACTTCTGGAACTAAGAAAAGATATTGCTGATTTGAAAGAAACCGCATCATAAAAAGAAGCTTTTCCACTTGATGGAAAAAAATCTAAAACAGCAAGTCAATTTAAAGCCCAAAGGGAACACTGAAGGGATCCTTTGTTGAGAATCAGCATCACAACCACAAACCATCCTCCAAGATTTTCACTCCAAAGCCTGGTTTGAGGGGAGAAATCCCAGCCCTTCAGCCTCCAATTGTGATAATCGCTAAGGAGACCAATACCTAGACCCACACACAGTTATGAGAGACCTTAACCCTTGCTCCTCTCAGTTCCCATCCTGTACATCACCGGAATCGGGAGCAACTGGCAGCAGACAACATGACACACTGGGCATTCTTTGCCACCAGATGGGCTGCGCTAGGAGCAGACAGCATTAACTATGCAGAGTCCTTGATGCATAGTTTAGCCTGAGGTAGTTATCAGACAAGCATGGAATTTAGACTGTTGAACAAGACAACTGCCCTGTCTTTCTTCAAATAGTCAATGTCACCACCAATAAGATGACAAACAGAAGAGACATTTGGAGTTCTAAACGACTAAAAAGATTTTAGTCCTTTTGAACCAGAAACATCTCCTCACCTTTTGTTGTTTTAGTTGGTGGTGACACTCCCTCGTTTGTAGAGATCAGGTGAGTTGTCTGGCTCAGTGGTCTACACTACGTAGTTGTCTGACCATTTCCTCACGAGGAAATTCAGGCTGACCCTCTTGCCAAGAACACTGCATAGTTAATGCTGTGTGCTTCCTAGTGCAGCCCACCTGGAGACCAAGAATGTGAAGTTTATGCATCACTATTTTTGTCATACTAGCATTGGTCACTTTGTTACTGAGGGGCCTATAAGATCTGTACCTTGTAAAGACACATTTTTTTCTTTCTATAACGAGCAAGTAAGTTGGTGAGTGGCCCTTTGAGAGTGTATGAATATCCTCTTTTTTAACGATCTTTCTCTAAAAATTTACCATCCATTAATGACCCCTCCTGTGTGTCAATTATCATATTCATATTTGTACATTGGGCATTTTCTAATTCAATCATTCCTATATACTTGTATTTGCTGGCAGTGTGCCATGAAAAAGAACATTCCCACCCCCTTCCACACTATTAATATTTTTGTTTTGACTATAACTATGGAGTCGTGAATTTTTTAAATTCAGTGTTATAAATCATTACCATCATGAATGATTGGGTGAATACAAATATAAATTAATATAAATATTCTTCTTTTTCCTCTTCATATTTATATCCTAAATTCTCCCACAGCTTTTGGGCTATAGTAACCATGCACAGTAGATTGTATTTACTATAGTTCTTTCTCCATTGTTTTCTAGAGAACACGTGATTTCTCTATTCACTGTAACATTTATAAAGAATGTGAACGATCTTAATTTAGTTGTACTGAGAACGTGGTTCCCATGGTACAAGCAACTCACGAACAAATCATCACTCTGAAAATTAGCTTTTCCCTACTGAGCAAGCTCAGGCTAGGACTCCAGAGATTTTTAATAAGCTTGATACACAATTGCTCAATATATGGTATATGGTATTAAGGGTATTCAAATAAATCACCACAATATGACTTTAGGCCAGTCACTTATTAGGTTTCAATGACCTCAGTTTAAGCAGCCTTTGGACAACACTTTCTTCTGCCACAGAATGTACTTTTGAGCTCTGTTACATAGCAATATCATCCTGCAGTTTGTATGGGGTGTGATGGAGGTGGGACCTCAACTTTGAAAAGTAATCTGCCCAGTCCTTAATTCTCTTAGTCATGAATGCCTAGTGGAACACTTGGAGGTCACGACCGTTGTCACCCTTGTGAAACCACCAGCCTAGCCAATCCCAGCAGAGTTATAGAGACACACGAATCAGGAGAATTTCCCACATTTCAGGCTCACTAACCGTGGGTAGGATGTAGGTTAGGAGATGGCTCTCTCTCGGGCCACACCTCTCTTCCCGACCCCAGCTGCTGTGCCACTAAACATTATTGTACACACGTGGCATATATCCTTTCCACCCTGGCCAGGGCCTGTATCTTCCCACGTACGTCAGAGAAACACCAACACAGGTCACTGGTATGTGCCCACCCAGGCAGACCCAGCAACACTGTTCCATAGAAACTGCCCCTGCAGCCACTCCTGTTGAATATATTGCTTGTCCAAAGGCAGATATAATTACATCATCAGATTTATTACATGTATTCAGGGAGATATATGTGAAATTTTTAAATGGCTTTGACACACAGAAAAGAGATCCTGTGGAATTGTAATGAAATTCCTAAGTTACATATACAGAGTTTAATTTTTATAGAAAGTAAAAATCAAAACAAAGCACACATATCAACAGAGGATGAGGCAGGGAGGTAGAGATGCCAAAATTCACTTCAAGTTATGTGAAACCCAATACATTGCCGTGGGGGGAAACTGAGTCAACATTATAGCGGGTTACGTTAAGAAGAATACTAATAGGCAGTTGGGATAGATATCCTTTGGCTAAATTAACTAGCCACAAGCTAAGTAGAGTATATTCTCAGATGGACTCCACAGTCTCAAGGGTATGAAAGATTGGTAGAGACTAAAAGAAGAATGTGTAAAATCTTACATTTTTCTTTGAGGAAAAGCATCAAGGACAATTCAAATGGAAACAGATCAATGAATGACCTCAACAGATTCCTCAATAAAAGAAAGTTGCTGAAAATTATAGCTGCCTTGATGTTTTTCTCTGCACATGCAACACTGAACAAGGAGAAATTCTCAGATTGGAGAAAGTGTTTGGAAGGATCAGCACAGGTAAGCCAAAAACTGAAATGAAAGGGGCTGAGAAGGATGGTCTCCTTCCCTGGAGACCTTCACAGAGGAGCTAAGCAGCCTTGGAGCTCTGACATCGGGAGCCTTGTTCTTTGTGGTCTGCAACTCTGAGGTGATGTGGGGTCTGATGAAGCTTCCTGACTTACGAGGTGTACCTCAGGGAACCTTATTTCAAGCAGAAGAGAAGCATCACAGCCTCCTCACCTCCAGCATAATTAAAAATACCTTTGTTTCCACTAGATTTATTGTTCGTTTATTTCTCCTCTCACCCACTTTGGGACCCTCCACTTCCTCCTCATGGCTGTATCTCTCCTTGTCTCCCACCCACAGTCGTCTGCAGGGCCCACATGACTGAGGAAGCAGTTATCCAGATGTCATACAGTTGGGCTGACTCTTCACTTAGGAGCTGCCGTTGTGGGGCCATGTTCGGATGGGGCCTCTTTAGCGACCTGACCTCTTTCAACTGTTATTTCACTTCAGCTCATCCACATGGATTTGGAGAAAACTGGGTCATTGATAAGATGCCTAATGCATCTCTTCCTCTCTCTTCCCATAGAAGAGGCAGTAACTGTGCTCTTCAAGAAAGTATTCTCCCCTGAGTGCTGAGACCATCCAGCAGTAAGAGGACAAGAGATAAACCAGAGCTGGACAGAAAGAGCTAAAGGCTCAGGTGGAGGAATCTACTCTGGTCCCTCCAGGTAGGACCCCTTCCCTGGAGGAGGGAAGCTTCTTACTAAAGGCCACCAGAGACAAAGGACTTGCACTACAACTGCCGAGTCCTTCTCCCTGGTTTGGTTTGCTGTATAGGTCGTTACTTTCAGATAAAATTCACTACAAATACACACAGTTAAAGTAC
This sequence comes from Ceratotherium simum simum, assembly GCF_057802395.1. Taxonomy (NCBI): domain Eukaryota; kingdom Metazoa; phylum Chordata; class Mammalia; order Perissodactyla; family Rhinocerotidae; genus Ceratotherium; species Ceratotherium simum. The sequence continues at coordinate 35,063,193 of NC_141901.1, read as the reverse complement.
ATAATTCATATTACAACTTTTGTGGGCCCTAGGCACTTTTGCCTTCATGGGCCCCCTCATCCATGAAATATTAAAAAGTGTAGTCTACCACTGTGTTGGTATAAAGAAAATGTATTACTATTATTATACGTGAAAACATTCTCTTTGACCTAAAAGAAAATGACTTTTCTTTTGATTTTAAAATAAATTAATACACATTTCCCTGTGCCTACTGTGTGGATCCCTAGGGCACCCTGTGTGCCATCATGAGATGGAGGAGGAAGGGGAGCGGGTTGGAGAGGCAGGATATGGGAGGAATAAGAGGGACAGAGGAGGGGGAGGAGCAGGAGGAGAAGGAGGGGGAGGATGGAGAGCTGAATACCAAGGAGATTCTATTCCCTGGCCCCAGAATGGCAGCCCCTCTCTCTCTGGGACACTCCCTTACCAGAATCTGCACACACACACCCCGCCCTCATCTCTCATCCTCCAGCCTCCCTTCTTCCCACATGAACAGCCTCTCATTCCTCCTCTCATGCCCTGATTCTAGGGATTCTTTCCTTTTCCACTGGGTCTCCCCAAGCTTGGGCCCAAGTCCTTCACCTGGAGCAGGACTGTCCCCTCCCAACCCCCACCTCCGCAGGCCCTTATTTGCCAACCCTTGTCTTGGGGTTCTGGAGAGTCTGAAGCATAAAAATCTCCCAAGAGAGAAGGAAGTGCAGGCCAGGTCTCCTCACAGACTCATGGGGTCCCCCTGCTAAATGGAATCCAGCCGTCCCAGGTCATTCTAGTTGGATTTGTGAAGATGTCAAACCTGAACGGAGCAGGGAGGATGGACACAGAAAACACACTGATTAGTACCTTAACATGTAGGCTTATATCTATATATCCAGTACATCACATTCATTCAGTTTTGTTTTATTCTGTTCATATGACTCAGATAATCTGCATGCATTGCTTTATAGATTTTTTTTTCTTTTTTACCTCAGAAAGGCTTGGATAGGCATAACACAGGACCCCAGAATTCCACTCTTTGTTGTGTAATCCACTGTGCCCAGGACACTGCACCAGAAGGACCATAGCCTCATTGTGTGAAAGATCCACAACCTGGAAACAACCAAAATGTCCATCGTCAATAGAATGGATAACTAAATTGTGGTCTATTTCATTAGCAACCACAATGGAGGAATCACTGATGACTATTAAATCCATAATTTTTAGGGAAAAAAGCCAGGCATAAGAGAATACATACTATGCGATTACAGGTTAAAATCCAGACCTGTGAATTGGGCCTAATAAACAAAATTATAAAATATGTAAACAAGGAATGAAGCATCATGAAAATAAGACTGTGGTTACTGCCAAGGGCAGGGAGGGAGAGGTGATGAGGAAGGGGCATGTGGGAAGCTTCTGGAAGCCTCACATGTTCTAGGTATTGATCTAGGTGCTGGTTATGTTCATTTATAGCCATTCATTAAGCTGTACATTTATGTTTTAGGCAGCCTTCTGCATATTGTGTTACACAATGAAAGAAACAAATATCTTTCTGTCAATGCACATCATACCAGGAAGCACAAACTGTGCTAGGTGAGTAATGGGGTTATCTTACTCTGCACAGCACTATGAGGTGTGGGGTACTATTACACCCATATGACCCACGAGGAAAGTGCGTGTGATAACTATGGCAGAGAAGTGGACTTCCCAGTTACCCCCGGTATTATGTGGGCCCATAGGGCAGAGCTCCTCAAGGGTAGCGTGGCCAGAGCATTCCAAATATCTCAGAGCCCTTAGACAGGAAATGCCCCACGCAGAGGTGAGGGGACCATGGCCTCCAACAGAAGTCAACAACCTGGGAGAGAACATACAGCCAGAGAAGAGGCAGAACCTACAGAAGATCACTTGAGGTTCCCAGCATCCACTTTGTTACGTGTCCCCAAAAGCTCACCCCCCAAGTAAACACGTGGGAATACACACACACGCACACACACTCACAGAGCAACAACAAAAGAAAAAACAATAGCTGGCAGCAACAGCAACAAAGCAGCAACAGTAAAGACACTAGACCTGCCAAGCTTGTGTCTGCTCCAGGGTCTGTGGCCGCCTCTATGAAATACGCAGGAGAGAGCCCCACCGCCCGCAGCGCCGAGTCAGCGGAAGAGCGAGAGTGGTCAGTTTGGAAGGAAGGAAGGCAAGACGGGAAGAACCAAAAACTAGCAAGGAGAACTAGAAGCTCGGGATTAAAACAGCTCTCACTAAATCCCAAATAGAATAAAACCCACACACCATAACTCACTACCACACATCATACAGGCAATTCGGCAGAGTCAGGAAAACGGCAGAGATAAGAAAATACCAGGTACAGCCGGACGGACCACCGCACCCTGAGGAAGCACGCCCATGCTGAGGACATCTCGGGTATCACACTTGGAAAACTGCTTCCTGCCGCCCTGCCGGATCCTTGTATTCCTTACCGTGTGCATTCACGGTCTCAAGCACCTCCCCCACACCAGCCCCGGAGCTCCAGCACACAGAAGTTGTTGCAGATTCAGCAACAGTCCCGCACTCCGTCCCCCCGGGTCAGGAAGTCATCTAGAGCGTGAGTAACGGGCGCCTAAACGGCGGACCCCGGAACTGCCTCATCTACAGAAGACACGCCCCCTACCCGGCATCATTGGCTCTTGCCTGCCTTCCGCCCCACGCCCCGCCCCCGGCCGCATCTCGCCTCCCAATCCATCGTCCCTGCCAATGGCGGGTCAGCAGACAAGCCGGGAAGTGGTGTCCTCACCCGCCAGGTTTAGGCTGACTGTCGACTCCTAGGCCTCGTCCCTGTGGATGCTGCTTCATCCAGAGACAGGTTTAGAAAAAGAGCTCTTGAAAATGAAAAGCATCATAGTAGGAATAAGGACAACAAGAAAAAAGATTTGCAGGATCATGCTAAGGACGTATTCCAGAAATCAGAGCAAAATCTTGAAGGGAAGAAAGGGAGAAGAAACATAAACCCAAAGGCGTGTCTGGTAAGGCCAGATATGAGGAACAGGATTTTCAGAGAACAAAGAGCTGTTCGGGGTGCGTCCGGTGGCGTAGTGGTGAAGTTCGTGAGCTCTGCCTTGGGGACCCGGGTTGGCCTGTTCGAATCCTGGGCTTGGACTGACACGCACCGCTTGTCAAGCCATGCTGTGGCAGCGTCCCACATACAAAATGAGGAAGATGGGCACAGATGTTAGCTCATGGCTAATCTTCCTCAGCAAAAAGAGGAAGATGGGCAAGGGATGTTAGCTCCGGGCCGATCTTCCTCAGGAAAAAAAAAAAAGAGAGAGAGAGCTGTTATAACAGTCCCTCCCTCACTAGGGAGAAGGAGTTGGAAGCAGTACACAGTTTAGTGGGAATAGGAAGGGAGGGAAGGGCCATGCACCATTGTAGGAGGAGACCCCACAGAGCCTGCCAAGTCCTTCATGCCTTTGGCTGAGGTCGCTGGACACCAAAGCCAGGTAACAGCCTTTGCTACCAGATCCAGAGAGAAGCATTCCAAAACACCATGTGTTTAAGTTGGGGGGGATAATGACATCTATATTTTGACTAATCTCTTAGGGAAATGTAGCATTTTATTTATTAAATTGACTATTTTTATTGAAGTAACGTCGGTTTATAACATTATGTAAATTTCAGGTGTACATCATTATATTTTGACTTCTGCGTAGACTACATCGTGGTCACCACCCAAAGTCTAGTTGCCGTCACCATACACCTGTGGCCCTTTACCCCTTTCGCCCTCCCCCCACCCCCTTCCCCTCTAGTAACTAACAATCTGTTCCCTGTGTCTATGTGTTTGTTAGTTTGTTTATCTTCCACATGTGAGTGAAATCATTTCCTTTTGAATATGGTCACATGAGAGTCCTGTACCTTTATCGCCAACAGGAGATTCCAGTTCTTATATCACATTACGGTAGGTGTAGATATCGCCACAGGACTCTTGGGCTCTTTCTCTGGAGCTGGTGGTGTTCCACAAGGCAGAGGAGCCCCGGCTGCAGCAGCTTGGGGCTAGAAAGACCTGGCATAGAGGCCCGGTGCCTGCCTTTCCTTGAGTAATAGGTGAGCTCATTCATGTGTTCACTGAAGGGTTGGTGGTTCAAGCTCAGCTACAGATACCGGAGTTGACTGATTCCAGGTTCTTTGAAGCTATGTTTGGGCTGCACATTCTCTCTTAACTAGCTTCTCTCTTAACCTTATCCTCAATCTCTACTTTAAATCAGACATGGAAAAATCCTGCCTGAACTCTGAAGGTTCATGTTAGTTGCTAAAGGAGTTTGGTAGAATTGTTAAGGGTAAAAACAAGTTTTGGAGTTCCAGAGCCTACGTTTCTTACAGACAGTGTGTACAGCCTTTCTTCCCAAGGCTGGGTTTTTACAGCTGCTCATCCCTGGAAACCTGGTGTCGAGTCCCTTAAGCCAAATCATCAGGAACACACCTCTTGTTAAACAAGTTGGATTTTTTATTGCTTGGAGCCAGAAAGAACACACCCCGTGGTCTGAGTAAGAGAGTGTTAGAAAGAACCTATTCTAGGATTGGGGCTTTGGTTGCGTGATTTGGGGGAGGATGGGAGGAAGCAGAGTTTGTTCTATATTGAATACTGTAGTCAGCGTGGACAATTCTATGATTGGAGTAAAGAAGTAACAGTCATTTCCTTATGAATACAGGAGGGTGTTTGGATTTCATAGGTTGCACAGTGACCTTGTTTTTGTCTGTGCCTGGACGAGCTAGCCTTGTTTTGTTTCATTTTATCAAGGTTTCAGGGTAATCGTGTCTGAGGCTGATGTTCTGTATCTGAGATGATTTCCAACAGGAGAACAAAATGGTCAGGCTGTGAGTGTCAGATCAGTGCAGGGCTTCAGAGGCTGGTATTTTTCTATCTCACTGGAAATCCCTAAAATAGAGGACAAGAAAAGAGAGCACTCGGGTCTCACAAGCTGTAGGGGCAAACCTGACTGGGTGACAGTGTTACTTTGACCAAGTTTCTTGAATTTTCTGTGGCTCAGTTTCTCATTTTAAATGGGTCAAATAGGAGTTCTTCCTACATGGTTTGGCCTAGGTTTACATGAGATGTGCAGGTAAAGCATTGAGCCCAGTGCCTGGCTTGTGAATACTTGGTACATATTAGCTCCTACCATCCATCACCATCAGCATTTTTGTTATCTGCCTTGTTCTTTGAAACAACTGCAGACCCTTTCAGGGTATGGATGGACCTTTCTAAATAAAGGTTCTCCAATTGACGGACATGAAATTAGTTCCAGTCTTTATTGTTAGACACAAAGCTGCAGTGGACATTTGTATATCTATATCTATATCTATATATCTCCATCATAGCTTGTGTAAGCATGTCTCTAGTATTTATCCTTGGGAAGAGAATTGCTCAGTTTAGAAATATATTTGTATATATCTAATTTTTGGTAAATTCTGCCCTATTGCCTTGCAAAGAAGTTTTACCAATTCATATTTTCAATCATTTATGAGAATATTCTTTTCTCCACCTTCTTGCCAACACTGGATAGCATCTGTACCTACCATTTATTTTTGCCAACACTTAAGCCCTTATGGAGAGATTTACTCAATGAGTTTACATTCATTGGCCTAACTTAAGTGACATCCTGGAAAAGCTAAAATCAATAGGACTTTTTTCTGTTCTCTTCTATTTTATGACTGCTCTGTTCTCTCAGATGATCTGGGCCCAGAGCAATGCAAACACATCACTCCTGCTTGTCGGATGCTCCTGCCTGTTGGTTTCACACACTGTTCTGGATGTTGAGGGTGAGGGGCTGGGTCACAGAAGAGGTTTGAGGTTGAGTTTACCTGACTGCCCTTGACAGAGAGCCCAGGCTGCAGTGAACTGGGTACCCACTCACCCTGAGAAGTGAGGTTTCCATGATTGGGCTTGAGCAGAATACGAGTTGGAATACAGAGACTTTTAAATTTTCATTAGAATAGGCCTTGAAAAAATAGATCTTTTCTTTATTTCTAGTCCAAATAAGTGGAGAGATTGCATTCAAAGGACTTTGTTTGGGGCAGGCCCCGTGGCTTAGTGGTTAAGTGCGCGCGCTCTGCTGCTGGCGGCCCGGGTTCAGATCCCGGGCGTGGACCGACGCACTGCTTCTCGGGCCGTGCTGAGGCCGCATCCCACATACAGCAACTAGAAGGATGTGCAGCTATGACATACCACTATCTCCTGGGGCTTTGGGGGAAAAAAATAGAAAACTAAAAAAATTCAAAGGACTTTGTTTGGGGAACTTACTATAGTGGCTGTTTCGTTGCTCTCCTTGAATTGGTTCGCCTGTGCTGGTAACTGGCACTTGTTATAAAACCTTGTCTGGTGAGCTCAGGAGAACAAGGAGCTAAAAATAATCTGCCATAGGAAATAGAGACAGTCGATGGATTCGCAGATAATGTTAAGTGGAGCTAAGTATTGTACCCTCTTTCTTCTCTTAGAGGTTTGGTTGGTAGCATGAAAGAGACATTCCTCCAGTGCCTGAAATGCCCTTCATAGTGCCCTTTGCATTACAAAGGCTTGGGAATAGTCACCTGAAGGTGAGCTCACCATTCTTGCTGTGGTCTTTGATTTTTTTGCTTTATAGGGATTAGCATACAAGTTTCTGAAAATTGAGAAATCAGGAGAGTAGAGATAAGTATCTGAATTAGTTTCCTATTGCTGCATATTAACAGATTACAAAATCAGTGGTTTAGAACAACACATGTTTGTTGTCTCACAGTTCTGTGGATCAGGAGTCTGGAATGACGTGGCCGGGTTCTCCGCTCACAGAATTGGTGGTGTGTCCTCCCCGCTCGAATAGGTCTGACATTGACCGTCTTGTTTTTCTGACTGTGTCCCATGAGGGGCTGCCCTCGTGATCCCATGCTCTTCTGGGATCCTCTTTGAAGACCTGATTTCTGTCAGTCATGACTTCTTTCAGCTCACTTAGGTGGCTTAGGAGAAAGCCTAGAACTGTGGAGCCCCAGAACTGATCTCTGCCATCTCTTTCTCCAAGAGGAGAATAAAACAGTAGAGGTCTTCCTAAAGAAATGACCCCTCTGACGGCTGAGAGCCCCCAGTGATTAGAGCAGAGGAGAAAACCTAGAGGACAAGGGAGGCACTGAAAGCGCAGGCTGGGGAGGGAGGGTCCTCTTTGTGTCCCACGTCGGGTAGGAACTCTTCCTGGAAAGGGGACATTTCCCATTGAAAGGCCAGCTTGGACAAGGGACTTGCTGGTCTCAAGCTGAGTTGTTCTTGTTACCACTGGGGCTCTCAGAGTCTCCATCCTTGGCTTGTTTTTTTTTTTTTTTTAATGGTGTGGCTTTTTCCTTGCATGAGAATCTCCTTGGAATTTCTGTCTGAAGTGCAGTTTCTCACACCTTATCCCCAGAGGATTTTGACAAGCACCGCGTTGACTCTGAAGTAGGTGTTCTTTAGCTCTGCAGCTGGTGCCCAGGGATTGGAGCCCTGTCTCCTGCCTAATATCGCATTTAGTCATCCAACACTCTAGTGGTCAATGCTGCTTCTCTATTTAACATTAGACATTCTTCTCTCTCATACTTGAGATAAACATGCTCAAAGCAGGTAATGAAATCATCCACTAAAGCATACTTGGTCCATGGTGGAGTTGGTATTTGAATCTTTGACTGCTTTTCCTAAGTCTGTGCTTTTATCCAGCATAGACCTAGGATAGGATTTGATTAGAAATGTGGTAGGGGTGCCGGCCTGGTGGCGCAAGCGGTTAAGTGCGTGCGCTCCGCTGTGGCGTCCCGGGGTTCGCCGGTTTGGATCCCTGGCATGCACCGACGCACTGCTTGGCAAGCCATGCTGTGGCAGTGTCCCATATAAAGTGGAGGAAGATGGGCATGGATGTTAGCCCATGGCAAGTCTTCCTCAGCAAAAAGAGGAGGATTGGCAGATGTTAGCTCAGGACCGATCTTCCACACAAAGAAAAAAAAAAGAAATGTGGTTGGGAGTGGAAGACATCAGTACAAGTTAGTTGTTCTTGCTAACTGTTATTTATGTACTTGACAAGTATTTACTGACTATTTTATCTGACAGAGTCTTGTGGAGGCACTGGGGACACGGGGTGAATGGGCAGACGGAGTGCCCGTTCTCAGGAAGATGAGCTTCTGGCACAAGAGCTGGACATTTTACAGATAATCACATAAATATATTTTAATTATGGCTATGATAAATTTTATTTACTACTTATGTGTTCCTTGGTCCCATTGTGTCAGCCAGGTTTGAAAACTGACTGAGTATAAATAATAGGACTACAGAACTGTGAATAAAAGATTTGTTCCCAGAAAGTTCCTTCAGATATTTTAGTTGGAACAGTGGAAATCCTGATGTTTGATCCATTGTCCCTGAAATTCAGATGTGGGTTCCTGGAGGGAGTGATAGGTACTTTGGACAGGGAAGATTGTGGCCAAGGCTTGTCTGGGGGCCCTGCTGCCATCAAGTGGTGAGGGAGTGTGGGAAAATCTCCTAGTCTCTCTGGGCCTCAGTTTCCCCATCAGTAAGATAACATTGTTCAAATTCTCCAAAGTCCCTTCCTGCTCACTTTTCTCTGAGTGCATGTGGGACTGAGATGCATGTTAAATGTGCCCTGGGAACTGCAGGTGAGACTGGGCCTTGGTCTCTTCTCTGTGTGTCTCCTGTAGGAGCCTGAGCTGAGCCCACACCCTGAAAACACAGAAATGAGGGAGCAGATGGAAGAAAGAAAATCAGCAGGTTGGGAGTATGATAATAACCCAAAGAAGGTGAAGGTACTGGTGGAGCAGGTGGTTGCCAAAGGAGGTGAGAATAAGGACAAGTTGAGTTCAGGAAATCAAGGGAAACTGAGGAATGAGTACAGCATCATCCACTCTTCAAGGAGCAGCCTGAGCTGAGCGGTGAGGACTGGGAGAGTAACTTACTCCACAGAGAACCTGTGCTCCTGCCAAGGAGATCCAAGGATGGATCAGGGTTGGTTTCTACTGCTGGGAAACACCAATTCCAAGAGGAGGATGATGGGACCCCAGAGACTCTTCCCCAGACCCCCGGCCTCAACCTCAGAGCTGCTGTTACAGTGGATGCCCTTCAAGCAAGCGTGGGCTTAGAGGGATAGATGGTATTTGGAGAAGGGTTGGAGATGTCCATTCTTACCTTAAACAATTGTGCCCTCAAGTCAGGAGGGGCCAGGGTACGGGGACCCTTGCATCTGAAGCAGTGATAGTAATATTCTTCTGCATTTATGGTTGAGAAAGGCTTTAGACACAATATGTCTTAAATATTTGTTCAATGCCTAATTTTCCTTATGCTATGTTAAGAACTTGGAGTTTGCATTTCAATAATATTTCCCTAAGGAAATCAAAGCAGTGAGAGGAAGAATATGAAGAGATAGTTTCAACAAAATGTGATAGGTCTCCTAAACTGGGGAGTTGTGGCAGCCCAGCTGATGAGAGAGTTGGCCAAGGACATCTCTTCCTAATGACAGGGTGAACCATTGTGAGCAATCCCTGAGGGCAATCCCTTCTTCATCAGAGCTGACCACAGGTGAGTGTCCTAGGACGTGGGGAGGGTAGGGCAGACCCCAGTCTAAGGAAGGGATTTGCTACATCCTGGGAGAAAGCAGAGCATCCCTGACGGGACATTTGGGACAGGAATGTAGTTGAGATGACTGGAGATTTGCAGCCACTTTTATTCAATCGGTTGAACAAATGTCGCTGAGAGCCTTCTCAAGTGCTTGACTGGCTGCTAGGATCATGAAAACAGAGATGAATAACATATTATCCCAACTTTCAGAGAGCTCTCAGTGTAGTAACCAGGAAGTTATGAGAAGTGTAGTGGTGGTGGGTTCATTGGAGGAACTGGCCAGTGCTGGCCAGGGATGACCTCAGTGGTTGTCCTGGACCCCCTTCTGCTTTTCCCAGCAGCTGGATGACCTGTCTGGGTCCACGACCCCAAACCTCAGCCAGACTGCAGCCTCTCAGAATACAGCCAACACCTGGGCTCCATGCTGGCTGCAAGCCCTCAACACTGCCAAGGTCTCCAGAGGAAACTGCTGATATCAGTCGCTACTGACTGTGTCCTGGCCAGCTGGAGAAATCAAGAGGCAAGTTTAATAAGTCTTTTTCTTATTATTTCTTATTTTTCTTTTTTTGTTGAGGTAACATTGGTTCGTAGCATTATATAGATTTCAGGTATACATCATTATAATTCAACTTCTGTATACACCACATCATGTTCACCACCGAAAGTCTAGTTTCCATTCATCACTATACAAATGGGTGGATTTAAAAATCATTATGCTCCATGAAGGAATGCAGACATGAAAGAACACGTGTATAGTTCCATGCATACAAAGTTGTTAAAGATGCAAACACATTTGTAATGACAGTGGTTGCCTGGGGCTGAGGGTTGAGGGAGTGATGGACTGCAAAGGGCCCAAAGAATGCTGTGAGATCATGGAAATGCCCTGTGTCTTGATTGTAGCAGTAGGTTCATTAGTGTCTACATCTGTCAAAGTTCATTTAATTGTATACTTTAAAGTGGCGCAGTCTATTGTATCTAAAGTATACCTCAATGGCATTCATATAATAATCTATTGCATTTCTCCATACTAGACTGAGTGTTTCAAAAATGAAATCCATAAAACACAATACAGATTAACATTCACAATCACTAAATGCTTAAGAACACATATAACAAAGACCCCGGAAAACTATTGCTGAGAGAAATGAAAGAAGACTACATAAATAGAAAAATATATATCAAATTCATAGATTAGAAGATTCAATATTGTTAGAATGACAAATCAACATTGTTCCAATTAACGTTGTAGCAGGCATTTTGGGGGAAATTTACAAGCTAATTCTCAAATGTATGTGGAAATCAAAGTACCTGGAATAGCCAAGACGACATTGAAGAAGAATGAAGTGGGAGGACACACTCTACCGGATTTCAAAACTCCCTTGAAAGCTACAGTAATTAAGACACTATAGTATTGGTGGAAGTAGACACAACACAAATATATCATGTGAGAGAGTAGAGAGTAAGAAATTGATCCCCACTCGTATACAATTATTTGGCTTTTTGAAATAAAGTCACCAATTAACTTCAGTGGGGTAATGAAAGAGTTGTTTGCTAAAAAGTGCTAGAATGAAGGCCTATTTATTTAGAAATAAATTAATATTCACAACCACCTTCCACCACACATTGAGTTAATTGGAGATGTGAAAGTTAAAATTATAAAGCTTTTGAAAGAAAAATGGAAATATTCTCACGAACAAGGCAAAGGCAGAGAAGTCTTAGACGTAACACCCAGGCACTCACCATGGATGAAAATTTGAAGGCCAAACGGAACTGGTTTCTAATGCTCACTCCTCTCCTCACTAGATTGTGGCCTTGGAATATGTTTTAATCTTTCTGAGCTTTTTTTCTCGTAAAGAAAAGGATAAAACCTGACTAATAATATAGTTCTTAGGGTTAAATATAATCACTTGAACAATAATAGACACTAAGAAAATATTTGACTTGGAGTCCTCCTTTACCCACTTTAAATTTGGAGACATAAAAAAATTGGCAGAGAACAGATAAGACATTCTAAAATAAGTACTTTCCCACTGTTTCTAGAAAGAAGTCGTGTATGTAGTAAAAGGAATGAGAGAGGAACGAGAGCCTCTTGAACAGCCATCCCCACACCCTGAAGCAGGGCTAGTTTCCATGTAAGACCAGAGATGGAAATCTTGACCAGATCAGCCCCCACAGTCTTCCCTGTCTGGAATGAAATGAGGAAGTCCATTAGCTTTAGAACAACCCGGACTCCCAGGTGTTCCTCAGAAAGACACTCAATCAGTTGCTCAACTCTAAAGATATTGAACAGTTTTTGACACCAGGAGAGGTCAAGGAGAGGGTGAACCAGCTGACCAGGACTCTCACCTGAGTCAAAGCCGGGATAGTCATACATACCATTTCCCAGATCTCTCTAACAGCACATGGATGCTCCAGTGAAGTGGGTGGCAGACCTGTGAGTATCAGTCAGGAGACATCTATATCAATTTACAGGAATCAAAATTCAAAAATACGCCTGTACCCTAACTCAGAAAAGTTCTTATTCAAAGCAATGTGGTGAAGAAAACATAGGTGTAAATCTCTGTAATCTTTGATTACATAATGATTTCTTAGATATGACAGGTAAAGCAAAAACAACCGATGAATAAATAGATAAATTGGACTTCATCAAAATTAAAATCTTCTGTGCTTCAAAGGATGCTAACAAAGAAGTGAAAAGACAACCCTGAGAATCAAAGAAAACAGTTGCAAGACAGATATCTGACATATCTAGTATCCAGAAAATAGAAATAACTCTTACAACTCAACCATAAAAAGACAAATAATCCAGTTAATCAATGGAAAAAGGATTTGTATGGACATTTCTCCGTAGAAGATGTACAAATGTCCAATAAGCACGTGAAAAGATGTTTAACATGATTAGTCATTAAGAAAATAGAAATCAAACCCACAATGAGATACCACTTCACACCCACTAGTATGGCTGTAATAAAAAGAAGGGCGATAACAAGTGTGGAGGGGGATGTGGAGAAATTGGAATCCTCATGCATTGCTAGTGGGAATGTAAAAAGGAGCAAATGCTTTGGCAAACAGTTTGTCAGTTCCTCCAAGTTACAAAGAGTGTTGACATAGATATAGCAATTCCACTCCTAGGTATGTCTCAAGAGAATTGAAGACACATGGTCACAAACAAACTTGTATGTGAATATTCATAGCAGTAAAAGTAGAAACTACCCAAATGTCCATCAACTGATAAATGCACAAAATGTAGGCTAGTCATAAAATGAAATCTTGTTCAAGGATAGAAAGAATAAAGTACTGATACATGCCAAAATATATATTAACTTTGGGAAGATTTTGGTAGAAATGAGGTATAGGCAGGAAGCACCTACTTGGAAAGACCTGACACAGAGTGAATTGCAAAATGTGGGAGGGGGCTTTGGGGTGGAGGGGACTCTACCTGACAGCCTGCTCCAGCACTTACAACAAGGGGACCTGGGGCGAGTTACAAACCCTGTCTGTGCCTTGGTTTCTTCATCAGCAAACCAGGGAAAGGTAATGCTTTCCTCACAAGTCGATAGTGACGATTAGAAGTAATAATATATATGAAATAATCATTCCACAAACTGTGAGGAAGGTTGATGATATCAGTAGGTCCTCAACCTGACTGCACATCTGAGTAACTTTAACAAATAGATTCCAGGCCCCCCCTCAGCCCACTGAATCAGAATCACCACAAATGAAGACTCTGACCTTGTATTTGTACTAACTCTCCCAGGTGATTTTTTTTTTTAAGAATTTAAATAGGTTTAATTCTCCAAACCCAATAGAATTACTTGCAAGGTTGTTGAAGAGTTTTGTACATTTGACCATGGAGTGATCTATGAAAGTCAAATGTTTCAATCCAGAACTCTGAGACACAGGAGTTCTAATAAAATAGTGAGCAAAACTGTAAAATGTTGATACAAAAGGCTCAAAACATAAGAAGCTTTGGTTGGCTAGAGTTTTGGCTGAGAGGAAAGTTGGCTTCCTAGGAACGACATGAATTCCTTCCACATCAGGCATCAGGAGCCACAGCATCGAAGGCACTGGCAACAGAGCTGGCACTTGAGATGGCAGACGTCTTTGTCATAGAGTCCTTGGTGACTTCATGGCATAGTTGCCCCTTTGGTTGTCTGCAGCTACCAGATTGACCAAAATGGTAGGTGCACCTTGGTGACCAGGAGGAGGAGTTCCTGGAATGCAGATGCAACCCCCCTTTGGAAATTCCCAGAGCTATTTCAAAGGAATTTGAACAGAGTTGGGGTTCTTAAGAAATTAGTGGGAGCAGAACCATGAACATTCTATTTTGTAGTGTTGTTATAAGTCTTCAGTCAAACCCATTCTCCTTGGTTTTTCAGAGATATTATTGCCCCTTGTTGTGAGCCTATGATGCTGATAGAGTTAATGTTCCAGGCAATTTTTACATTTTAAAAAGGCATTCCTATGGGATCTTTTGAACCAATGGGATGAATTCCTTTTTTTTTTTTTTTTTTGGTGAGGAAGATTTGCCCTGAGCTAACATCTACTGCCAGTTTTCCTCATTTTGTCCTAATTTGTTTTTTTCGCTTGAGGAAGATTCACCCTGAGCTAACATCTGTGCCAATCTTCCTCTGTTTTGTGTCTGGGTCGCCATCACAGCATGGCCGCTGCCAAGTGGTGTGGGTCTGTGCCCAGGAACAGAACCTAGGCCGCTGAAGTGGAGAATGCTGAACTTAACCACTAGGCCACAGGGCCAGCCCAGTGGGATGAATTCTTAACGGTAGAAATTTAGATGCTGCCAGGGTATGCTTTAGCAGAAGACCATATCCCTGTTCCTCTCATATTTCTCATAACTGGTGTTCCATCTCTGCTTGCCATTTATTTTCTGTTTTCATTTTTTGTAAATTAATATTTATTGAAATAATATTGGTTTATAACATTATATAAGTTTTAGGTGTACATCATTATGTTTGGACTTCTGTATAGATCACATCGTGTTCACCACCAAAAGTCTAGTTGTCATCGGTCACCGAACATATGTGCCCCTTTACGCCTTTGCCCTCTCCCTTCCCCCATACCACTCTGGGAAACACCAGTTTGTTCTCAGTGTCTATGTGTTGGTTTGTTGTTTTTATTATCTTCCACATATGAGTGAAATCATATGGCATTCGACTTTCTCCATCTGACTTATTTCACTTAGCATAATAAATCTCAAGTTCCATCCATGTTGTTGCAAATGGCAAGATTTCATCTTTTTAGATGGCTGAGTAGTACCCCATGGTGTGTGTGTGTGTATATATATATGTGTACATATATATATCTCACATCTTCTTTATTCATTCATCCATTGATGATCACTTAGGTTGTTTCCAAGTCTTGGCTATTGTGAATAATGCTTCCGTGAACATAGGGGTGCATAAATCTTTTGGAATTAGTGATTTTTTTGTGTTCTTTGGATAAATACACAGAAATAGAATAGCTGGATTATAGGATAGTTCTATTTTTAATTTTTTGAGGAATCTCCATGCTGTTTTCTGTGGTGCCTGCACCAGTTACATTCCCACCAGGAATATATGAGGGTTCACTTTTCTCTACAACCTCTCCAACAATTATTTCTTGGCTTTTTAGTGACAAGCATTTGAACACGCATGAGGTGATATCTCATTACGGTTTTGATTTGCATTTCCCTAGTAATTAGTGATGTTGAACATCTTTTCATGTGCCTGTTGGCCATGTGAACATCTTCTTTGAAAAACTGTCTATTCAGATCCTTGCCCATTTTTTAATCTGGTTGTTTCCATTTGTTTGTTTTGTTGTTGAGTTGTATGAATTCTTTATATATTTTGGATATCAACCCCTTATCGGATATATGATTTGCAAATATCTTCTCCCAATTGGTAATTGTCTTTTCGTCTTGTGGATGGTTTCCCTTGCCATGCTTAACTTCCCAACACATTTTATTTGTTGGTAAACTATGTTGTCTTCATGTTTTTAGATACACACAAGATTGAACAGTGAGAATTATGCTTAGACATTTTTTGGAAAGACACAGGTCGGTAGATCAGCACAAGCGTAGATAGCTATTGAGAGTGGCTGCTGAGGGGTGGTCCCCATCAGCGGTGACCTTCAGAAGATACCGGGCAGCCTTGTTTGTCAGCGTGGCCTAGGCAACTGGAAGGCAGGGGCTCTTAGGATTCCATGACACCCCGCACCTTCCAATTCTGTTATGGCAACTCCAGACCGTTAACTGGCACACTGGGTGCTCTCTCCATCACTCTTGTCTGAGTCTGAGCTACAGGCAGTGCCTGTGGCTCTGAGCTCTGGCATCTTGACCCTTGTTTGGACATTTACGGACTCTCAAGTGTTGTGGGGTGTAAATCAAGTTGTTCCCAACTGTAAGGTAAGAATTCTTGTTTGATGTAGTCGCATTTGTTTACTTTTTTCTTCTGTTTCCCTTGCCTGAGGAGACATGATATTCAAAAAGATACTGCTAAGACCAATGTCAAAGAGCATACTGCCTATGTTTTCTATGGCTTCAGGTTTTCCTTTCAAGTCTTTAACGCATTTTGAGTTAATTTTCTGTGTGGTGTAAGATAATGGTCTACTTTCATTCTTTGAGTGTGGCAATCCGGTGTTCTCAATACCATTTATTGAAGAGACTTTCTTTTCTCTGTTGTAAGTCCTTGGATCCTTTGTCAGAAATTAGCTGTCCCTAGATGTGAGCGTCTATTTCTGGGCTCTCAGTTCTCTTCCATTGATCTGTGTGTCTGTTTCTCTGCCAGTATCAGGATGTTTTGATTATTATAGCTTTGTAGTGTATTTTGAAATCAGGGAGTATGATACCTCCAGCTTTGTTCTTTTGTCTTAAGATTGCTTTGGATCCAAGTGATTCTTATAATGATCAACTTGGGGGTAGGAAACATTGAGCTGTATAACTTTTACCCAAAACACAAAAGTAGGACAGAGCCGAACAACAAGGATATTTTCAATCCAGTCTCTAAAGCAGAGGAGAAACTGTTGGAGGACTGTAGAATGGAAGGGGACCTGGCCCATCTGACCCCATTTTGACTTCACTCATTTTACAGCAGAGACATAAGCCCTTGGGGGCATATGACTGAGGCACCTGACAGTTCACCTTGAAAACAGTTAGAGCCCTACTTTCAAATTCTAGCTTGCTTTGGATAGAAGTTAAATTTCCCTCTTTTTTGCTCTTTGATGAGTCCAGTCTTCTCCAAGGCTCTCACCTTACAAAATAAATCCTATTATTACTCATTCAAACTTCAACAGTGGGGTTTAAGTAAGAAAATCTTATAAACATTCTACCCAAGTCCGTACAAGTTCAGGACAATACGGCCCAGTAGATCGCAGGCATTTGAGACATAAAGAAAAGCACGTCAGGCCCAACAGACACCAAAAAATAGATTTCTTGAAAGCTTTGGATGGATCTCACACACCAATATCGTTACACAGTGTTGTTGGAGGATGGCGTGGGGTGGGGAGAAGATGGGCTTCAAAAGCGGTTGATGCAGTCCTCTGTCCTTGACCTGGACATAAATGCTCAGTGGTACGTGGTCACACCCCTCTCACCCTCAGTTCAGGCAAGTCCAGCAGCTAAACTGAAGAGACCAGTGCCAGAGGGGGTCTCCCAAGTCTCAGGCTCACAAGACGCAGGTGGCAACAGATGACCAGAAAGTGAAGAGGACCTTCAGGGCATCACTTTCACTTCCCTGCCTGTCCCTCTCTCCTCAATCCCAGCTTCTCTGTCAGTGAACCCCACTGCACACGTACACTGTGAATCATCAACCATCCCTGACCCGTGACCTTGAACTTCCATGTTCTGTTAGAGGACTACAACCACAGCTCAATAGCATGATGACAATTCAAAGAGATGTGTCAAGCAATGTTCCATAGAAACTGCTCTTGATCCCTGTTCTGTTCAACATGTGAGTGAAATGAATGAAGACATAAAAATAGCATCAGGTTTACAAGTCTTCCCAAAAGAAATGGCCACTACCCGTATTCAGGGTACACACATGAAGTATTGTAATCATTTTCATAGCTTGGAAAGAGCTCTTGTGGGACAAGAATGATATCCATGAGCGAGAAGTATGAGAGAGGTTATTTACTGACATTAAAAAAACAACAAAAAAGCAACCCACTCATAGAGAAGGATTTTAGGAGGTAGGGTTGTCACTCAGACTTCGGTTTAATGATAAGCCAACATGGTGCCCCAGTGAGGGGTAAGAAGTCGACATAAGACAGGGATGCAGCAAGTAGCCTGCTGAGAGAGTCAGGACAGAAAATAATTTTTAAATTAACTCTTCCTTCACTTAGTATCGTACTCTGGTTTTTGTCCTTTTTAATGGATGTAGAAAACACTGGAGAAGACCCAGAGAAGAACATCACGAGAATCTAAAAGTTTGACATCTTTCATGTGTGGAAAAGCCTTAAGATCTCTTTTAATTTAAAGAGAACGTGGGGTGACTTCATGCCAGTGCTTAAGAAAATAAAATTTGTCGAGAAACTGTTCTGTCTTGATGCTTTTAGATGCACACATGATTGAACAGGGAGAGTTGTGCTTAGAAATTTTTGGGAAAGAGACAGGTCGGTAGATCAGCACAAGGGTAGACAGCTATTGAGAGTGGCTGCTGAGGGGTGGTCCCCATCACTGGTGACCTTCAGAAGAGACCAGGCAGCCTTGTTTGTCAGCATGGCCTAGGTAACTGGAAGGCAGTGGCTCCTAGGATTCCATGACACCCCACAGCTTCCAATTCTGCTATGGCAACTCCAGACCGTTAACTGGCGCGCTGGGTGCTCTCTCCATCACTCCTGTCTGAGTCTGAGCTACAGGCAGTGCCTGTGGCTCTGAGCTCTGGCATCTTGACCCTTGTTTGGACATTTACGGACTCTCAAGTGTTGTGGGGTGTTGATCAAGTTGTTCCCAACAGTAGGGTAGGAATTCCTGGATCAGGCCTGATGAAACCTGTTTGATGTCACTTGTTTTTTTGTATTGGTTTTTGTTTGATTTCACTTGTTTTTAACCTTATGTGTTTGGATTTCTCTAGCAGTCCCTGGCTCTACCTCTTCTGCCACACATCACCATGGCAGTATGTCTTAGCTCTGTGTCTGATCCGAGGGCAGAAATGACGGTCCATGAAATCAACCAAGAACTGCGTTCCCAGCTGGCAAAAAGCGAGCAGGACTTCCAAGACCTCATGGAGAAATTCCTTGTATCCCAAGCTACTACCTACTCTCTGGCCAAGGAGCTGCAGAAATATAGTAAGTCCTACAGGGCCATGGTCACCAAAGCGATGAATGATCACTGTCTTCCCTCTAAAAAACTGAACACGTTCCAGACTTTATCTTCTATTCCCTTTGTCCAAATAAATTTCATTCTGATCACAATCCAGGAAAGGTAGAAGTGGGCATTTTACCCTCAGTTTTCTGGCGATGGAGACACCGAGGCACAAAGAGTTTAGTAACATTTTCAGGTTTGCAGTGTGGTGTAGGGTGGAATTAGGATAAAGACCCAGATATGGATTGCTGGTGCAGCCGCACAACTGCCTGCTTCTCTCGGGAAAGGGCTAGACTGTTTCTCTCAGCATCCTTTCTGTCCTGTATCAGATCCTGCATCACTGTTGGCCTAAATGTCTGGAACTAATGAACTCCATCAGTTCAGACTTCTCTGAGGTCCCGGTGGCAAAGCACTGTGCTACTTACACTGCGGAAACGGGTGATATTCCACACTGGGGAAAACAGGTGATAGGACCTGCTTTAAAGGAGCTTAAAGATGAGGCTGCTCCTCCCTGAAACTGTGGTATCTGTGAGTGACGCCATCAAGACAGGGAACAGCCTGGTGAGAGGGAAGCCCTGCTTCCAGGGCACAGGCTCTTCTTCCTGAGTGCAAGGAAGCCATTGGATATCTGTGGTGAGGTTGAGGCTGTTTCTGTGGAAATCAGAGATTGCATACCACCCCTCTGTCTCTCTCAGGTGGTGAACCCTCAGGGATGCAGGACAGCCAGCAGGTCCCGGTGACCTTGAGAATCTAGGCTGTGAGACATGTGCCCAAAGTGAGAATGAGGGTAGGTGGAGGAGACCCCTAGCCCCAGGAAAAACTCAAGCCAGTGTGTGAGGCAGGCCCTTCCCTCGCCCGGTCAGCCTCAAAATTGGAAGCTCGATTGCCTGTTCAGTAAGACTGGGCTGTAGTGATGAAAGGCATTGTGAGAACCTGGGCACCTGCACAATGGAGTGTTTAGAAGGAGTCTGGACACCTCTGAGCCTGAATTTGTGTCATGTCCTGCAATTGCTTTTCAATAAGTCATTGTGGAGGTGGTGATTAAAAATCACTGACACAGAGAAAAATTGAAGCCTGCCATTTAAAAATGTGAAGAGATGAGCTTTCAGGAAAGGACAAACTAAGTTTTAATTACATCTTTCCTTATAATCATAGCATAGCTGTAGGAAACAAATTTTGAAGATGATGAAGAAGAAAGATATCACTTAAGCCTGGGTGTCAAGGTAACATGGTGCAGTGGTGAAGAGCACGGACTCGGGGCCAGTCTTCCTGGGCTCCAATCCAAGCTGTGTATCTTTCTGAGCCTCAGATTCCTCCTCGGTTAATACGGTGCTATCATAGTACCTACTTCTTTGACTGGTTGCAATGAATCACGTGAGTGATTTCTGTAACGCTCCTAAAACAGTTGCTGTCACAGAGTAAACAGTACTTATTAGTTCTTCCTTCTGCTACTTTCAGTTTAACACAAACTTGATTAGTATCTGTGCATATTTCCTTCAGGAATTTATGGTCTAACGTATTATATTTTACAGAATTGCACCCACGTAAATTTTTTTATCTTTGAGGTACTTGTGCTTGAAATTCTGAGCTCAAGGGAACCAGCAGTCAGTATAGTCCCCGGGGCTTTCCCAAGCATACAGGAAATCGCTACTCTGTGCGCCTGCTCAGTGTTTCCCTTAAGAGCCTGCAAGGCTTGGTAAAGTGGCCCAGGACTCAGGGTCAGTCTCAGGGGATGTGAATACTGACCTTGCCAAATACCAGTTAATCTGTCTAGTTACTTTCTGTGCCTTGGAGCTTCTCTTTCCTCAGCTCTAAAATGGGGAGTAACCAAATGCCGCGTAGTAGTTGGGAGGCTGAGGAATAAGATGTGGAAATCCCAGTGTAGAGCTTGGTGCTGCGGCTATGTCTGTCCCGGGATGGACCCTGCGTCCTCCCTTGAAGGCGGTGACCACAGCAGCATGGCCAGCTTTCCACTGAGCAGGCCTCTCTGTCTTTTCTCAGAGTGTGGAGAGTACCAAGACCTCGTTGAATCTGTGCTGGGGGAGAAGCTGCATCTTGAGGAGGGGAAGCTGGCAGAGCAGTGGGCGCTAGCTGAGAAGCTCAGGTAAGGGGAGGGCTGTGTGTGGGGAGGCTGGCGGGAAGGGGTAGGAATCTCTGAAGTGGGGCAAGGAGCAACTTTGGGCCAGCAGAAGGCAGAAATGTACATGGCAGGCACAGGTGCAGAAATATTTATAAAACAATTAGAGAAAAATAATTGGAAAATTATGGACCCCAATTATTCAGAGGCTCATTCACTCTTTTTTCAAAAATATAAATTATTGAACTGAAACTCACATGACATAAATTTGAACAAATTGGAGTGAACAATTCAGTGGCGTTTACTCCATTCACAGTGTTGTGCCATCGTCACCTCATTTACCTTTAACATACTCACCTCCTGATGCACTACAGTTTGTCATTTTTTCTTTCAAAAGAATGCTGTCTCCTGGACCCTGTCTTTCTCGTGTTCTTTCCAGCGAACACCAGCTGTCCTGTCCACATTTCTGTGTCTGGCTTGGTGTCCACTCACTGCATAATGCACTGTGTGTATTTTCACATAGAAACGGGCACGGCTGAAGTGAAGAACTGAAGAGACGTGTTTTTACAGCAGGTTTAGGAAGACGGCTGGCTTTGTTGATGAAGAAAACAGTGACTAGGATCTCCAGGAATCTTACAGGAGAACTCTCTGATCCAGAGGAAGCTTATATTTTACCTTCTTCTTTCTCTTTGCCACCGACAAGTCACCACACATGTGCCAGAATTCTCTGAGGACTCCTTGGAGGAAATTCCCACAGAAATCTTCTTGAAAACCTTTAGAATCTATCACTCATCCCTTTTGACTCTGAAATGTTCTCTTCTGTCCCACCTTAGGGAATACAATATCAGAATTCGAGATCAGGAGCAACAACTGACCGATTTACGGCACCGGGTACAGGAAGGGAGAGAAGTGTCGGTCCTACTCCATCAGCACCTCAGTGACCTCCTCACTCATGACGATCCTGAGGACGACCAGGGGCCAGGCTTCGGAGAGCAACTGGCTGAGGGATGCGGGCTTGCCAAGCGGCTTGCCAGTGTGCTCAGCTCAGGTAAGGTGGCCACAGGCCCTGAGTGCACTGAACTGCTCTCCAAGGTGCCTGGCTCACAAGAGACTCCACAGCTCCCCTTGTAATGTTTTGACAAGCCGTCCTGGTTTCCACACCACACTTGGGGCCATGATAGGGCCAGGACTGGCTGGGTGGGAACAGAGAGGAGATATTTACAGGGTGGAGGTCATGCTGCTCCAAGTGTCTGTTCCCTTCCTGATAGAGTGTGAGCTTTAGGGCAAGAGGCAGTGTTAGAGCACAGAAAAGAGGACATGACAGAGCGCTTGTTAGAGTGAAAAGAGACCTGGACTAAGCATGGGCTTTCCCAGGCTCTAGCCTGAGTGTTGACTTTGGTAACAGTGGGCGGGAAATTGGTTGTTACTTCTTCCATATCGATCTCCTTACCTGTACAATGGATCCAATAATCCGTTTGTGGTAGCTGTAGTCATCAAGCCTATACCTTGGCATTCGCCATCCCCAAGTGTGTCCGGCGTTTCTGCCTAGCTTGGAAATTCATTTGGATTCCAAGGCTTGTACATCCCCTCCATCACTGTACTCTCAGTGTAGGATTTGAACTGACCACTCAATGACTAGTGTGTCTGGTGAGAAAAGGCTGCATAGTGCAGTAATTCTGTGAGAATGCAGTTAAGCTTGTTCCCCAGAATATGTGAGGGAAAGATATCTGGGACTGTTGACACAGACCAGAGATACGGTGTTGTGATGAGGGTCTACCCGATCAGGGAGATGTTCCCAGTGGCTCAGGGTAGCAAATCACGAGGTTTCACAACACCGCACCTGAGGTCTACTGGAATATTGCTCTTACGGTATCCTGTTGTCACACTGAGGATAGTGATGTCCCTGTGCCAGGACTGAACGTTGGACGCTAATGTTCCAAGGGGGAACTGCTTAATGTGATGGACCCTTTGTCAATTTCTTTGTAGAAAACCATCCTGATCTTGGGGACGAGGAAGACCATCACCTCATGTCTTCCAGGTAAGTCTCCAGAACCCTGGACTTCATTTTAAGGGGACATCTGGGGTTCTCAAATCCAGGGAAATCAGAAAGTGCTGACTAGACCTATTTCACCGCAAGTGTCCTATCCGAAAACTTGTCCTTTTCGACTGTGCGCCTTCCAGAGGCCAAATGCTTGATGTCTCTCCAATGTAGTCACCGGCAATCAGTTGATGCAGGTGTACTAACCAGCCAGAGGATTGCTTGCCCTGTCCCGTTCTCTCTTTGTGAGGACCACCGGCATGGGACGCAATTATGCCTCTGCCTGTTTGGCATTAGCACTGTGGCAGGTATTTCTTGGCCAAGGAGGTGATGAGTAAAAAAAAAAATCCATCACCTTCGACCTTATTGAGAGAAAGACACCTTGAAGCTTCCAGATTTCTAAGAGTCTCCAATGCTACCGGGGCCGCTGACTTGGCAAGTGTGCATAGCTTTCAAGAATGTTTCTGCAAAAGTGTTGACGCCACCTTTCTGGTTTTCTGAGAGTCGGTGCGTCATGGCTCTTGTGTACTGGGGGAGCTCGGTCTCCTTGCTCATGAGCTCGTTTTCTGCTCAGTGCTCTGAGCACCCTCTGCTTGCTCTCTGTCTCTCTCTCTCTCTGTCTCTGTGTCTGTCTTTTCTCACACTCCCTATCTGGTCGTCCCATTTCCACACTACTCTGGCCCCAGATAGAGGAGGATTGTTTCCTGTCCCTTGGCGAGGACTTCCCATTTCTTTTCTGTGGACGGACCCTTCTGCCTTCTGCGGAAACCAGCGCTAGGACAGTGTGTTTCCCAAACCCTCTTGTTTCAACTTTAGTCCTCCCTACCCCACCAGGCTGAGCAGGGATCCTCCACCGATGGGAGAGCTTCAGGTCCCGACACCCTCTCTCGACGAGTACTATGGGACATACTCAGTTGATGTTGGCCAATCGGACTCGTACTGGACTCAGACGAGCACCTCCGTGTTCTGTGTCGATCTGGTGGAGGTCTGTTCTGTTCCGGATGCAGCCAGTGAGTATTCCATCATGCAGGTCTTCAAGCTCCAGCTGGACTCCCTGCTCAGCCCACTTCCTTTGTACTCCACGCCTCTGGCTGTGCAGACACACACATTGAACTGAATCAGTTCTAGGACTGTGTTTGAAGCCCAAACAAGAGGTGGTTCAGGGAGCAGCGCTCCCATCCTCATTCCCAGGATGCGCCCCTGTCACCCTGGCCCCTCTCGCAGATCACTGGACCCAAAGCTGGCATGACATCCTCAAGTGACCTCTGCAACGAACAACAAAGGTTCTGTCCGACATCCTATCGGGCATGAAATGTCTCTCCTCACCTTCAATGCTCTACGTTTCATGCCTGAAACGTATCCCTTCAGATTCTAGGCCTACCCAATGCGACTGGCATCCCTGTGAACGTCTCCATCAAAGATGTACCTAGGCTATACTCTTCTTCGCCCCGTTCTCTATCTGCTTTCTCTGGGCCTTTATTCCTATGGAGTCCACCGACGACCGACCCTAAACACCTCTACCGTTCCCTTGCTTGTCAGTTTCCCTCATGCCAGTCTATGCCTTGGCATTCGCCATCCCCAAGAGTGTCCCGCGTTACTGCCTAGCCTGAAAGATGCGTTTGGATGCCAAGGCTTGTAGATCCCTTCCGTCAATCTACTCTCAGTGTAGGATTTCCACGGAACACTCGATGACTAGTTTGTCTGGTGAGAAAAGGCTGCATAGTGCAGTAATTCAGTGAGAATGCAGTTAAGCTTGTTCCCAGGATACGTGAGGGAAAAATCTGGGACTGTTGACACAGACCAGAGATACGGTGTTGTGATGAGGGTCTACCCGATCAGGGAGGTATTCCCAGTGGCTCAGGGGAGCGAATCACGAGGTTTCACAAGACCCCACCTGAGGTCTCCTGGAATATTGCTCTTACGGTATCCTGTTGTCACAGTGAGGATAGTGATGTCCCTGTGCCAGGACTGAACGTTGGACGATAATGTTCCAAGGGGGAACTGCTTAATGTGACTGACCCTTTCTGAATTTCTTTGTAGAAAACCATCCTGATCTTGGGGACGAGGAAGACCATCACCGCATGTCTTCCAGGTAAGTCTCAAGAATCGTGGGACTTCATGTTAAGGGGACATCAGGGGATCCAGGGAAGATCCAGGGAAATCAGAAAGTGCTGTCTAGACCCATTTCACCGCAAGTGTCCTATTCGAAAACTTGTCCTTTTCCACTGTGCACCTTCCAGAGGCCAATTGCTTGATCTCTCTCCAATGTAGTCACCTGCAATCAGTTGATGCAGGTGTACTAACCAGCCAGAGGATTGCTTGCCGTGTCCCGTTCTCTCTTTGTGAGGACCACCGGCATGGGACGCAATATGCGTCTGCCTGTTTGGCATTAGCACTGTGGCCGGTATTTCTTGGCCAAGGATGTAATGAGTAAAAAAAAAAAAAATCCAACACCTTCGACCTTATTGAGAGAAAGACACCTTGAAGCTTCCAGATTTCTAAGAGTCTCCAATGCTACCGGGGCCGCTGACTTGGCAAGTGTGCACAGCTTTCAAGAATGTTTCTGCAAAAGTGTTGACGCCACCGTTCTGGTTTTCTGAGAGTAGGTGCGTCATGGCTCTTGTGTTGGGGGAGCTCGGTCTCCTTGCTCACGAGCTCATTTTCTGCTCCGTGCACTGAGCAACCTCTGCTTGCTCTCTCTCTCTCTCTCTCTCTGTCCCTGTGTCTCTCTTTTCTGACGCTGCCTATCTGGTAGTCCCATTTCCACAAGACTCTGGCCCCAGATAGAGGAGGATTGTTTTCTCTCCCTTGACGAGGACTTCCCATTTCTTTCTGTGGACGGACCCTTCTGCCTTCTGGGGAAACCAGCGCTAGGACAGTGTGTTACCCAAACCCTCTTCTTTCACCTTTAGTCCTCCCTACCCCACCAGGCTGAGCAGGGACCTGCCACCAGTGGGAGAGCTTCAGCTGCAGACACCGTCTTTCGACGAGTACTATGGGACATACTCAGTTGATGTTGGCCGATCGGACTCCTACTGGACTCAGACAAGCACCTCCGTGTTCTGTGTCGATCAGGTGGATGTCTGTTCTGTTCCAGGTGCAGCCAGTGAGTATTCCATCGTGCAGGTCTTCAAGCTCCAGCCCGACTCCCTGCTCAGTCCACTTTCTTTGTACTCCACGCCTCTGGCTTTGCAGACACACATTGAACTGAATCAGTTCTAGGACTGTGTTTGCAGCCCAAACAAGAGGTGGTTCAGGGAACTGTGCTCCCTTCCACATTCCCAGGATGCGCCCGTGTCATCCTGGCCCCACTCGCAGATCACTGGACCCAAAACTGGCATGACATCCTCAACTCACCTCTGCAGCACCAAGAGCAAAGGTTCTGTCCAACATGCTATTGGGCATGAAATGACTCTCCTCACCTTCAATGCTCTACGTTTCATGCCTGAAGCGTATCCCTTCAGATTCTAGGCCTACCCAATGCGACTGGCATCCCTGTCAATGTCTCCATCAAAGACGTACCTAGGCTTCATTGTTCTTCGCCCGTTCTCTATCTCCTTTCTCTGGGCCTTTGTTCCTATGCAGTCCACCGACGACCGACCGTAAACACCTCTACCGTTCCCTTGCTTGTGTGTTTCCCTCATGCCAGCCTATGCCTCGGCATTCGCCATCCCCAAGAGTGTCCCACGTTTCTGCCTAGATGAAAGATCCTTTCGGATGCCAAGGCTTGTAGATCCCCTCCGTCACTCTACTCTCAGTGTAGGATTTCCTCTGAACACTCGAAGACTAGTGTGTCTGGTGAGACAAGGCTGCATAGTGCAGTAATTCTGTGAGAATGCAGTTAAGCTTCTTCCCCAGAATATGTGAGGGAAAGATATCTGGGACTTTTGACACAGAGCAGAGATACGGTGTTGTGATGAGGGTGTACCCGATCAGGGAGGTATTCTCAGTGGCTCAGGGGAGCGAATCACGAGGTTTCACAAGACCCCACCTGAGGTCTCCTGGAATATGGCTCTTACGGTATCCTGTTGTCACCCTGAGGATAGTGATGTCCCTGTGACAGGACTGAACGTTGGACGATAATATTCCAAGGGGGAACTGCTTAATGGGACTGACCCTTTCTGAATTTCTTTGTAGAAAACCATCCTGATCTTGGGGACGAGGAAGACCATCACCGCATGTCTCCCAGGTAAGTCTCAAGAATCGTGGGAGTTCATGTTAAGGGGACTTCAGGGGATCTCAGATCCAGGGAAATCAGAAAGTGCTGACTAGACCTATTTCACCGCATGTGTCCTATTCAAAAAGTTGTCCTTTTCCACTGTTTGCCTTCCAGAGGCCAATTGCTTGATCTCTCTCCAATGTAGTCACCTGCAATCAGTTGATGCAGGTGTACTAACCAGCCAGAGGATTGCTTGCCCTGTCCCGTTCTCTCTTTGTGAGGACCACCGGCATAGGACGCAATTATGCCTCTGCCTGTTTGGCATTAGCACTGTGGCAGGTATTTCTTGGCCAAGGAGGTGATGAGTAAAAGAAAAATATCCATCACCTTCGACCGTATTGAGAGAAAGTCACCTTGAAGCTTCCAGATTGCTAAGAGTGTCCAATGCTACCGGGGCCGCTCACTTGGCAAGCGTGCATAGCTTTCAAGAATGTTTCTGCAAAAGTGTTGACGCCACCGTTCTGGTTTTCTGAGAGTCGGTGCGTCATGGCTCTTGTGTACTGGGGGAGCTCGGTCTCCTTGCTCACGAGCTCGTTTTCTGCTCAGTGCTCTGAGCACCCTCTGCTTGCTCTCTGTCTCTCTCTCTCTCTGTCTCTGTGTCTGTCTTTTCTCACACTCCCTATCTGGTCGTCCCATTTCCACACTACTCTGGCCCCAGATAGAGGAGGATTGTTTCCTGTCCCTTGGCGAGGACTTCCCATTTCTTTTCTGTGGACGGACCCTTCTGCCTTCTGGGGAAACCAGCGCTAGGACAGTGTGTTTCCCAAACCCTCTTGTTTCAACTTTAGTCCTCCCTACCCCACCAGGCTGAGCAGGGATCCTCCACCGATGGGAGAGCTTCAGGTCCCGACACCCTCTCTCGACGAGTACTATGGGACATACTCAGTTGATGTTGGCCAATCGGACTCGTACTGGACTCAGACAAGCACCTCCGTGTTCTGTGTCGATCAGGTGGATGTCTGTTCTGTTCCAGGTGCAGCCAGTGAGTATTCCATCGTGCAGGTCTTCAAGCTCCAGCCCGACTCCCTGCTCAGTCCACTTTCTTTGTACTCCACGCCTCTGGCTTTGCAGACACACACATTCTACTGAATTAGTTCTAGGACTGGGTTTGAAGCCTAAAGAAGAGGTGGTTCAGGGAGCTGCGCTCCCTTCCTCATTCCCAGGATGCGCCCCTGTCACCCTGGCCCCACTCGCACATCACTGGACCCAAAGCTGGCATGACATCCTCAACTCACTTCTGCAACGAACAGCACCGGTTCTGTCCGACATTCTATCGGGCATGAAATGTCTCTCCTCACCTTCAATGCTCTACGTTTCATGCCTGACGTATCCCTTCAGATTCTAGGCCTACCCAATGCGACTGGCATCCCTGTCAACGTCTCCATCAAAGACGTACCTAGGCTTCACTGTTCTTCGCCCCGTTCTCTATCGCCTTTCTCTGGGTCTTTGTTCCTATGCAGTCAACCGACGACCGACCGTAAACACCTCTACCGTTCCCTTGCTTGTCAGTTTCCCTCATGCCAGCCTATGCCTTTGCATTCGCCATCCCCAAGAGTGTCCCACGTTTCTGCCTTGCCTGAAAGATGCGTTTGGATGCCAAGGCTTGTAGTTCCCCTCCGTCACTCTACACTCAGTGTAGGATTTCCTCTGAACACTCGAAGACTAGTGTGTCTGGTGAGACAAGGCTGCATAGTGCAGTAATTCTGTGAGAATGCAGTTAAGCTTGTTCCTCAGAATATGTGAGGAAAAGATATCCGGGAGTTTTGACACAGACCAGAGTTACGGTGTTGTGATGAGGGTCTACCCGATCAGGGAGGTATTCCCAGTGGCTCAGGGGAGCGAATCACGAGGTTTCACAAGACCCCACCTGAGGTCTCCTGGAATATGGCTCTTACGGTATCCTGTTGTCACCCTGAGGATAGTGATGTCCCTGTGCCAGGACTGAATGTTGGACGATAATGTTCCAAGGGGGAACTGCTTAATGTGACTGACCCTTTCTGAATTTCTTTGTAGAAAACCATCCTGATCTTGGGGACGAGGAAGACCATCACCGCATGTCTTCCAGGTAAGTCTCAAGAATCGTGGGACTTCATGTTAAGGGGACATCAGGGGATCTCAGTTCCAGGGAATTCAGAAAGTGCTGACTAGACCCATTTCACCGCATGTGTCCTATTCGAAAAGTTGTCCTTTTCCACTGTGCGCCTTCCAGAGGCCAATTGCTTGATCTCTCTCCAATGTAGTCACCTGCAATCAGTTGATGCAGGTGTACTAACCAGCCAGAGGATTGCTTGCCCAGTCCCGTTCTCTCTTTGTGAGGACCACCGGCATAGGACACAATTATGCCTCTGCCTGTTTCGCATTAGCAGTATGGCATGTATATCTTGGCCAAGGAGGTGATGAGTAAAAAAAAAAAATCCATCACCTTCGACCGTATTGAGAGAAAGTCACCTTGAAGCTTCCAGATTTCTAAGAGTCTCCAGTCCTACCGGGGACGCTGACTTGGCAAGCGTGCATAGCTTTCAAGAATGTTTCTGCAAAAGTGTTGACGCCACCGTTCTGGTTTTCTGAGAGTAGGTGCGTCATGGCTCTTGTGTTGGGGGAGCTCGGTCTCCTTGCTCACGAGCTCATTTTCTGCTCCGTGCACTGAGCAACCTCTGCTTGCTCTCTCTCTCTCTCTCTCTCTCTGTCCCTGTGTCTCTCTTTTCTGACGCTGCCTATCTGGTAGTCCCATTTCCACAAGACTCTGGCCCCAGATAGAGGAGGATTGTTTTCTCTCCCTTGACGAGGACTTCCCATTTCTTTCTGTGGACGGACCCTTCTGCCTTCTGGGGAAACCAGAGCTAGGACAGTGTGTTTCCCAAACACTCTTGTTTCACCTTTAGTCCTCCCTACCCGACCAGGCTGAGCAGGGATCCTCCACCGATGGGAGAGCTTCAGCTCCCGACACCGTCTCTCGACGACTACTATGGGACATACTCAGTTGATGTTGGCCGATCGGACTCCTACTGGACTCTGACGAGCACCTCCGTGTTCTGTGTCGATCAGGTGGAGGTCTGTTCTATTCCAGACGCAGCCAGTGAGTATTCCATCATGCAGGTCTTCAAGCTCCAGCTGGACTCCCTGCTCAGCCCACTTTCTTTGTACTCCACACCTCTGGCTGTGCAGACACACATTGAACTGAATCAGTTCTAGGACTGTGTTTGCAGCCCAAACAAGAGGTGGTTCAGGGAGCTGCGCTCCCTTCCTCATTCCCAGGATGCGCCCTGGTCATCCTGGCCCCACTCGCAGATCACTGGACCCAAAACTGGCATGACATCCTCAACTCACCTCTGCAGCACCAAGAGCAAAGGTTCTGTCCAACATGCTATTGGGCATGAAATGACTCTCCTCACCTTCAATGCTTTACGTTTCATGCCTGAAGCGTATCCCATCAGATTCTAGGCCTACCCAATGCGACTGGCATCGCTGTCAACGTCTCCATCAAAGCTGTACCTAGGCTTCACTGTTCTTCGCCCGTTCTCTATCTCCTCTCTCTGGGCCTTTATTCCTGTGCAGTCCACCGACGACCGACCCTAAACACCTCTACCGTTCCCTTGCTTGTGTGTTTCCCTGATGCTAGCCTATACCTTGGCATTCGCCATCCCCAAGTGTGTCCGGCGTTTCTGCCTAGCTTGGAAATTCATTTGGATTCCAAGGCTTGTACATCCCCTCCATCACTGTACTCTCAGTGTAGGATTTGAACTGACCACTCAATGACTAGTGTGTCTGGTGAGAAAAGGCTGCATAGTGCAGTAATTCTGTGAGAATGCAGTTAAGCTTGTTCCCCAGAATATGTGAGGGAAAGATATCTGGGACTGTTGACACAGACCAGAGATACGGTGTTGTGATGAGGGTCTACCCGATCAGGGAGATGTTCCCAGTGGCTCAGGGTAGCAAATCACGAGGTTTCACAACACCGCACCTGAGGTCTACTGGAATATTGCTCTTACGGTATCCTGTTGTCACACTGAGGATAGTGATGTCCCTGTGCCAGGACTGAACGTTGGGCGCTAATGGTCCAAGGGGGAACTGATTAATGTGATGGACCCTTTGTCAATTTCTTTGTAGAAAACCATCCTGATCTTGGGGACGAGGAAGACCATCACCTCATGTCTTCCAGGTAAGTCTCAAGAACCCTGGACTTCATTTTAAGGGGACATCTGGGGTTCTCAAATCCAGGGAAATCAGAAAGTGCTGACTAGACCTATTTCACCGCAAGTGTCCTATCCGAAAACTTGTCCTTTTCGACTGTGCGCCTTCCAGAGGCCTATTGCTTGATCTCTCTCCAATGTAGTCACCGGCAATCAGTTGATGCAGGTGTACTAACCAGCCAGAGGATTGCTTGCCCTGTCCCGTTCTCTCTTTGTGAGGACCACCGGCATGGGACGCAATTATGCCTCTGCCTGTTTGGCATTAGCACTGTGGCAGGTATTTCTTGGCCAAGGAGGTGATGAGTAAAAAAAAAAATCCATCACCTTCGACCTTATTGAGAGAAAGACACCTTGAAGCTTCCAGATTTCTAAGAGTCTCCAATGCTACCGGGGCCGCTGACTTGGCAAGTGTGCATAGCTTTCAAGAATGTTTCTGCAAAAGTGTTGACGCCACCTTTCTGGTTTTCTGAGAGTCGGTGCGTCATGGCTCTTGTGTACTGGGGGAGCTCGGTCTCCTTGCTCATGAGCTCGTTTTCTGCTCAGTGCTCTGAGCACCCTCTGCTTGCTCTCTGTCTCTCTCTCTCTCTGTCTCTGTGTCTGTCTTTTCTCACACTCCCTATCTGGTCGTCCCATTTCCACACTACTCTGGCCCCAGATAGAGGAGGATTGTTTCCTGTCCCTTGGCGAGGACTTCCCATTTCTTTTCTGTGGACGGACCCTTCTGCCTTCTGGGAAACCAGCGCTAGGACAGTGTGTTTCCCAAACCCTCTTGTTTCAACTTTAGTCCTCCCTACCCCACCAGGCTGAGCAGGGGTCCTCCACCGATGGGAGAGCTTCAGGTCCCGACACCCTCTCTCGGCGAGTACTATGGGACATACTCAGTTGATGTTGGCCAATCGGACTCGTACTGGACTCAGACGAGCACCTCCGTGTTCTGTGTCGATCTGGTGGAGGTCTGTTCTGTTCGGATGCAGCCAGTGAGTATTCCATCATGCAGGTCTTCAAGCTCCAGCTGGACTCCCTGCTCAGCCCACTTCCTTTGTACTCCACGCCTCTGGCTGTGCAGACACACACATTGAACTGAATCAGTTCTAGGACTGTGTTTGAAGCCCAAACAAGAGGTGGTTCAGGGAGCAGCGCTCCCATCCTCATTCCCAGGATGCGCCCCTGTCACCCTGGCCCCTCTCGCAGATCACTGGACCCAAAGCTGGCATGACATCCTCAAGTGACCTCCGCAACACGAACAACAAAGGTTCTGTCCGACATCCTATCGGGCATGAAATGTCTCTCCTCACCTTCAATGCTCTACGTTTCATGCCTGAAACGTATCCCTTCAGATTCTAGGCCTACCCAATGCGACTGGCATCCCTGTGAACGTCTCCATCAAAGATGTACCTAGGCTATACTCTTCTTCGCCCCGTTCTCTATCTGCTTTCTCTGGGCCTTTATTCCTATGGAGTCCACCGACGACCGACCCTAAACACCTCTACCGTTCCCTTGCTTGTCAGTTTCCCTCATGCCAGTCTATGCCTTGGCATTCGCCATCCCCAAGAGTGTCCCGCGTTACTGCCTAGCCTGAAAGATGCGTTTGGATGCCAAGGCTCGTAGATCCCTTCCGTCAATCTACTCTCAGTGTAGGATTTCCACGGAACACTCGATGACTAGTGTGTCTGGTGAGAAAAGGCTGCATAGTGCAGTAATTCAGTGAGAATGCAGTTAAGCTTGTTCCCAGGATACGTGAGGGAAAAATCTGGGACTGTTGACACAGACCAGAGATACGGTGTTGTGATGAGGGTCTACCCGATCAGGGAGGTATTCCCAGTGGCTCAGGAGGCGAATCACGAGGTTTCACAAGACCCCACCTGAGGTCTCCTGGAATATTGCTCTTACGGTATCCTGTTGTCACAGTGAGGATAGTGATGTCCCTGTGCCAGGACTGAGCGTTGGGCGATAATGTTCCAAGGGGGAACTGCTTAATGTGACTGACCCTTTCTGAATTTCTTTGTAGAAAACCATCCTGATCTTGGGGACGAGGAAGACCATCACCGCATGTCTTCCAGGTAAGTCTCAAGAATCGTGGGACTTCATGTTAAGGGGACATCAGGGGATCCAGGGAAGATCCAGGGAAATCAGAAAGTGCTGTCTAGACCCATTTCACCGCAAGTGTCCTATTCGAAAACTTGTCCTTTTCCACTGTGCACCTTCCAGAGGCCAATTGCTTGATCTCTCTCCAATGTAGTCACCTGCAATCAGTTGATGCAGGTGTACTAACGAGCCAGAGGATTGCTTGCCGTGTCCCGTTCTCTCTTTGTGAGGACCACCGGCATAGGACGCAATATGCCTCTGCCTGTTTGGCATTAGCACTGTGGCCGGTATTTCTTGGCCAAGGATGTAATGAGTAAAAAAAAAAAAATCCAACACCTTCAACCGTATTGAGAGAAAGACACCTTGAAGCTTCCAGATTTCTAAGAGTCTCCAATCCTACCGGGGACGCTGACTTGGCAAGTGTGCATAGCTTTCAAGAATGTTTCTGCAAAAGTGTTGATGCCACCTTTCTGGTTTTCTGAGAGTAGGTGTGTCATGGCTTTTGTGTACTGGGGGAGCTCGGACTCCTTGCTCACGAGCTCGTTTTCTGCTCAGTGCTCTGAGCACCCTCTGCTTGCTCTCTGTCTCTGTCTCTCTCTCTGTCTCTGTGTCTCTCTTTTCTCACGCTCCCTATCTGGTAGTCCCATTTCCACACGACTCTGGCCCCAGATAGAGGAGGAGTGTTCCTCTCCCTTGACGAGGACTTCCCATTTCCTTTCTGTGGACGGATCCTTCTGCCTTGTGGGAGAACCAGCGCTAAGACAGTGTGTTTCGGACACCGTGTTGTTTCAACTTTAGTCCTCCCTACGCCACCAGGCTGAGCAGGGATCCTCCACCGATGGGAGAGCTTCAGCTCCCGACACTGTCTCTCGGCGAGTACTATGGGACATACTCAGTTGATGTTGGCCAATCGGGCTCCTACTGGACTCAGCCGAGCACCTCCGTGTTGTGTGTCCAGCAGGTGGAGGTCTGTTCTGTTCGGCTGCAGCCAGTGAGTATTCCATCATGCAGGTCTTCAAGCTCCAGCTGGACTCCTGCTCAGCCCACTTTCTTTGTACTCCACACCTCTGGCTGTGCAGACACACATTGAACTGAATCAGTTCTAGGACTGTGTTTGCAGCCCAAACAAGAGGTGGTTCAGGGAGCTGCGCTCCCTTCCTCATTCCCAGGATGCGCCCCGGTCATCCTGGCCCCACTCGCAGATCACTGGACCCAAAACTGGCATGACATCCTCAACTCACCTCTGCAGCACCAAGAGCAAAGGTTCTGTCCAACATGCTATTGGGCATGAAATGACTCTCCTCACCTTCAATGCTTTACGTTTCATGCCTGAAGCGTATCCCATCAGATTCTAGGCCTACCCAATGCGACTGGCATCGCTGTCAACGTCTCCATCAAAGCTGTACCTAGGCTTCACTGTTCTTCGCCCCGTTCTCTATCTCCTCTCTCTGGGCCTTCGTTCCTGTGCAGTCCACCGACGACCGACCCTAAACACCTCTACCGTTCCCTTGCTTGTGTGTTTCCCTGATGCTAGCCTATACCTTGGCATTCGCCATCCCCAAGTGTGTCCGGCGTTTCTGCCTAGCTTGGAAATTCATTTGGATTCCAAGGCTTGTACATCCCCTCCATCACTGTACTCTCAGTGTAGGATTTGAACTGACCACTCAATGACTAGTGTGTCTGGTGAGAAAAGGCTGCATAGTGCAGTAATTCTGTGAGAATGCAGTTAAGCTTGTTCCCCAGAATATGTGAGGGAAAGATATCTGGGACTGTTGACACAGACCAGAGATGCGGTGTTGTGATGAGGTCTACCCGATCAGGGACATGTTCCCAGTGGCACAGGGTAGCAAATCACGAGGTTTCACAACACCGCACGTGAGGACTAGTGGAATATTGCTCTTACGGTATCCTGTTGTCACACTGAGGATAGTGAT
Organism: Ceratotherium simum simum; assembly: GCF_057802395.1. Classification (NCBI taxonomy): domain Eukaryota; kingdom Metazoa; phylum Chordata; class Mammalia; order Perissodactyla; family Rhinocerotidae; genus Ceratotherium; species Ceratotherium simum. The sequence continues at coordinate 35,027,781 of NC_141901.1, read as the reverse complement.
GTCCCTGTGCCAGGACTGAGCGTTGGACGCTAATGTTCCAAGGGGGAACTGATTAATGTGATGGACCCTTTGTCAATTTCTTTGTAGAAAACCATCCTGATCTTGGGGACGAGGAAGACCATCACCTCATGTCTTCCAGGTAAGTCTCCAGAACCCTGGACTTCATTTTAAGGGGACATCTGGGGTTCTCAAATCCAGGGAAATCAGAAAGTGCTGACTAGACCTATTTCACCGCAAGTGTCCTATCCGAAAACTTGTCCTTTTCGACTGTGCGCCTTCCAGAGGCCTATTGCTTGATCTCTCTCCAATGTAGTCACCGGCAATCAGTTGATGCAGGTGTACTAACCAGCCAGAGGATTGCTTGCCCTGTCCCGTTCTCTCTTTGTGAGGACCACCGGCATGGGACGCAATTATGCCTCTGCCTGTTTGGCATTAGCACTGTGGCAGGTATTTCTTGGCCAAGGAGGTGATGAGTAAAAAAAAAAAAATCCATCACCTTCGACCTTATTGAGAGAAAGACACCTTGAAGCTTCCAGATTTCTAAGAGTCTCCAATGCTACCGGGGCCGCTGACTTGGCAAGTGTGCATAGCTTTCAAGAATGTTTCTGCAAAAGTGTTGGCGCCACCTTTCTGGTTTTCTGAGAGTCGGTGCGTCATGGCTCTTGTGTACTGGGGGAGCTCGGTCTCCTTGCTCATGAGCTCGTTTTCTGCTCAGTGCTCTGAGCACCCTCTGCTTGCTCTCTGTCTCTCTCTCTCTCTGTCTCTGTGTCTGTCTTTTCTCACACTCCCTATCTGGTCGTCCCATTTCCACACTACTCTGGCCCCAGATAGAGGAGGATTGTTTCCTGTCCCTTGGCGAGGACTTCCCATTTCTTTTCTGTGGACGGACCCTTCTGCCTTCTGGGAAACCAGCGCTAGGACAGTGTGTTTCCCAAACCCTCTTGTTTCAACTTTAGCCCTCCCTCCCCCACCAGGCTGAGCAGGGATCGTCCACCGATGGGAGAGCTTCAGGTCCCGACACCCTCTCTCGGCAGTACTATGGGACATACTCAGTTGATGTTGGCCAATCGGACTCGTACTGGACTCAGGCGAGCACCTCCGTGTTCTGTGTCGATCTGGTGGAGGTCTGTTCTGTTCGGATGCAGCCAGTGAGTATTCCATCATGCAGGTCTTCAAGCTCCAGCTGGACTCCCTGCTCAGCCCACTTCCTTTGTACTCCACGCCTCTGGCTGTGCAGACACACACATTGAACTGAATCAGTTCTAGGACTGTGTTTGAAGCCCAAACAAGAGGTGGTTCAGGAGCAGCGCTCCCATCCTCATTCCCAGGATGCGCCCCTGTCACCCTGGCCCCTCTCGCAGATCACTGGACCCAAAGCTGGCATGACATCCTCAAGTGACCTCCGCAACCACGAACAACAAAGGTTCTGTCCGACATCCTATCGGGCATGAAATGTCTCTCCTCACCTTCAATGCTCTACGTTTCATGCCTGAAACGTATCCCTTCAGATTCTAGGCCTACCCAATGCGACTGGCATCCCTGTGAGCGTCTCCATCAAAGATGTACCTAGGCTATACTCTTCTTCGCCCGTTCTCTATCTGCTTTCTCTGGGCCTTTATTCCTATGGAGTCCACCGACGACCGACCCTAAACACCTCTACCGTTCCCTTGCTTGTCAGTTTCCCTCATGCCAGTCTATGCCTTGGCATTCGCCATCCCCAAGAGTGTCCCAGCGTTACTGCCTAGCCTGAAAGATGCGTTTGGATGCCAAGGCTCGTAGATCCCTTCCGTCAATCTACTCTCAGTGTAGGATTTCCACGGAACACTTTCGATGACTAGTGTGTCTGGTGAGAAAAGGCTGCATAGTGCAGTAATTCAGTGAGAATGCAGTTAAGCTTGTTCCCAGGATACGTGAGGGAAAAATCTGGGACTGTTGACACAGACCAGAGATACGGTGTTGTGATGAGGGTCTACCCGATCAGGGAGGTATTCCCAGTGGCTCAGGGGGGCGAATCACGAGGGTTCACAAGACCCCACCTGAGGTCTCCTGGAATATTGCTCTTACGGTATCCTGTTGTCACAGTGAGGATAGTGATGTCCCTGTGCCAGGACTGAACGTTGGACGGTAATGTTCCAAGGGGGAACTGCTTAATGTGACTGACCCTTTCTGAATTTCTTTGTAGAAAACCATCCTGATCTTGGGGACGAGGAAGACCATCACCGCATGTCTTCCAGGTAAGTCTCAAGAATCGTGGGACTTCATGTTAAGGGGACATCAGGGGATCCAGGGAAGATCCAGGGAAATCAGAAAGTGCTGTCTAGACCCATTTCACCGCAAGTGTCCTATTCGAAAACTTGTCCTTTTCCACTGTGCACCTTCCAGAGGCCAATTGCTTGATCTCTCTCCAATGTAGTCACCTGCAATCAGTTGATGCAGGTGTACTAACGAGCCAGAGGATTGCTTGCCGTGTCCCGTTCTCTCTTTGTGAGGACCACCGGCATAGGACGCAATATGCCTCTGCCTGTTTGGCATTAGCACTGTGGCCGGTATTTCTTGGCCAAGGATGTAATGAGTAAAAAAAAAAAAATCCAACACCTTCAACCGTATTGAGAGAAAGACACCTTGAAGCTTCCAGATTTCTAAGAGTCTCCAATCCTACCGGGGACGCTGACTTGGCAAGTGTGCATAGCTTTCAAGAATGTTTCTGCAAAAGTGTTGATGCCACCTTTCTGGTTTTCTGAGAGTAGGTGTGTCATGGCTTTTGTGTACTGGGGGAGCTCGGACTCCTTGCTCACGAGCTCGTTTTCTGCTCAGTGCTCTGAGCACCCTCTGCTGCTCTCTGTCTCTGTCTCTCTCTCTGTCTCTGTGTCTCTCTTTTCTCACGCTCCTATCTGGTAGTCCCATTTCCACACGACTCTGGCCCCCGATAGAGGGGGAGTGTGCCTCTCCCTTGACGGGGACTTCCCATTTCCTTTCTGTGGACGGATCCTTCTGCCTTCTGGGAAACCAGCGCTAGGACAGTGTGTTTCCCAAACCCTCTTGTTTCAACTTTAGTCCTCCCTACCCCACCAGGCTGAGCAGGGATCCTCCACCGATGGGAGAGCTTCAGCTCCCGACACTGTCTCTCGGCAGTACTATGGGACATACTCAGTTGATGTTGGCCAATCGGACTCCTACTGGACTCAGGCGAGCACCTCCGTGTTGTGCGTCCAGCAGGTGGAGGTCTGTTCTGTTCGGCTGCAGCCAGTGAGTATTCCATCATGCAGGTCTTCAAGCTCCAGCTGGACTCCCTGCTCAGCCCACTTTCTTTGTACTCCACACCTCTGGCTGTGCAGACACACATTGAACTGAATCAGTTCTAGGACTGTGTTTGCAGCCCAAACAAGAAGGTGGTTCAGGGAGCTGCGCTCCCTTCCTCATTCCCAGGATGCGCCCCGGTCATCCTGGCCCCACTCGCAGATCACTGGACCCAAAACTGGCATGACATCCTCAACTCACCTCTGCAGCACCAAGAGCAAAGGTTCTGTCCAACATGCTATTGGGCATGAAATGACTCTCCTCACCTTCAATGCTTTACGTTTCATGCCTGAAGCGTATCCCATCAGATTCTAGGCCTACCCAATGCGACTGGCATCGCTGTCAACGTCTCCATCAAAGCTGTACCTAGGCTTCACTGTTCTTCGCCCCGTTCTCTATCTCCTCTCTCTGGGCCTTCGTTCCTGTGCAGTCCACCGACGACCGACCCTAAACACCTCTACCGTTCCCTTGCTTGTGTGTTTCCCTGATGCTAGCCTATACCTTGGCATTCGCCATCCCCAAGTGTGTCCGGCGTTTCTGCCTAGCTTGGAAATTCATTTGGATTCCAAGGCTTGTACATCCCCTCCATCACTGTACTCTCAGTGTAGGATTTGAACTGACCACTCAATGACTAGTGTGTCTGGTGAGAAAAGGCTGCATAGTGCAGTAATTCTGTGAGAATGCAGTTAAGCTTGTTCCCCAGAATATGTGAGGGAAAGATATCTGGGACTGTTGACACAGACCAGAATGCGGTGTTGTGATGAGGTCTACCCGATCAGGAGATGTTCCCAGTGGCCCAGGGTAGCAAATCACGAGGTTTCACAACCCCGCCCCTGAGGTCTACTGGAATATTGCTCTTACGGTATCCTGTTGTCACACTGAGGATAGTGATGTCCCTGTGCCAGGACTGAGCGTTGGGCGCTAATGTTCCAAGGGAACTGATTAATGTGATGGACCCTTTGTCAATTTCTTTGTAGAAAACCATCCTGATCTTGGGGACGAGGAAGACCATCACCTCATGTCTTCCAGGTAAGTCTCCAGAACCCTGGACTTCATTTTAAGGGGACATCTGGGGTTCTCAAATCCAGGAAATCAGAAAGTGCTGACTAGACCTATTTCACCGCAAGTGTCCTATCCGAAAACTTGTCCTTTTCGACTGTCGCCTTCCAGAGGCCTATGGCTTGATCTCTCTCCAATGTAGTCACCGGCAATCAGTTGATGCAGGTGTACTAACCAGCCAGAGGATTGCTTGCCCTGTCCCGTTCTCTCTTTGTGAGGACCACCGGCATGGGGCGCAATTATGCCTCTGCCTGTTTGGCATTAGCACTGTGGCAGGTATTTCTTGGCCAAGGAGGTGATGAGTAAAAAAAATCCATCACCTTCGACCTTATTGAGAGAAAGACACCTTGAAGCTTCCAGATTTCTAAGAGTCTCCAATGCTACCGGGGCCGCTGACTTGGCAAGTGTGCATAGCTTTCAAGAATGTTTCTGCAAAAGTGTTGGCGCCACCTTTCTGGTTTTCGGAGAGGCGGGGCGTCATGGCTCTTGTGTACTGGGGAGCTCGGTCTCCTTGCTCATGAGCTCGTTTTCTGCTCAGTGCTCTGAGCACCCTCTGCTGCTCTCTGTCTCTCTCTCTCTCTGTCTCTGTGTCTGTCTTTTCTCACACTCCCTATCTGGTCGTCCCATTTCCACACTACTCTGGCCCCAGATAGAGGAGGATTGTTTCCTGTCCCTTGGCGAGGACTTCCCATTTCTTTTCTGTGGACGGACCCTTCTGCCTTCTGGGAAACCAGCGCTAGGACAGTGTGTTTCCCAAACCCTCTTGTTTCAACTTTAGTCCTCCCTACCCCACCAGCCTGAGCAGGGAGCCTCCACCGATTGGAGAGCTTCAGGGCCCCACACCCTCTCTCGGCAGTACTATGGGACATACTCAGTTGATGTTGGCCAATCGGACTCGTACTGGACTCAGACGAGCACCTCCGTGTTCTGTGTCGATCTGGTGGAGGTCTGTTCTGTTCCGGATGCAGCCAGTGAGTATTCCATCATGCAGGTCTTCAAGCTCCAGCTGGACTCCCTGCTCAGCCCACTTCCTTTGTACTCCACGCCTCTGGCTGTGCAGACACACACATTGAACTGAATCAGTTCTAGGACTGTGTTTGAAGCCCAAACAAGAGGTGGTTCAGGGAGCAGCGCTCCCATCCTCATTCCCAGGATGCGCCCCTGTCATCTGGCCCCTCTCGCAGATCACTGGACCCAAAGCTGGCATGACATCCTCAAGTGACCTCCATAACCACGAACAACAAAGGTTCTGTCCGACATCCTCTCGGGCATGAAATGTCTCTCCTCACCTTCAATGCTCTACGTTTCATGCCTGAAACGTATCCCTTCAGATTCTAGGCCTACCCAATGCGACTGGCATCCCTGTGAACGTCTCCATCAAAGATGTACCTAGGCTATACTCTTCTTCGCCCCGTTCTCTATCTGCTTTCTCTGGGCCTTTATTCCTATGGAGTCCACCGACGACCGACCCTAAACACCTCTACCGTTCCCTTGCTTGTCAGTTTCCCTCATGCCAGTCTATGCCTTGGCATTCGCCATCCCCAAGAGTGTCGCGTTACTGCCTAGCCTGAAAGATGCGTTTGGATGCCAAGGCTCGTAGATCCCTTCCGTCAATCTACTCTCAGTGTAGGATTTCCACGGAACACTTTCGATGACTAGTGTGTCTGGTGAGAAAAGGCTGCATAGTGCAGTAATTCAGTGAGAATGCAGTTAAGCTTGTTCCCAGGATACGTGAGGAAAAATCTGGGACTGTTGACACAGACCAGAGATGCGGTGTTGTGATGAGGGTCTACCCGATCAGGGAGGTATTCCCAGTGGCTCAGGGGAGCGAATCACGAGGTTTCACAAGACCCCACCTGAGGTCTCCTGGAATATTGCTCTTACGGTATCCTGTTGTCACAGTGAGGATAGTGATGTCCCTGTGCCAGGACTGAGCGTTGGACGATAATGTTCCAAGGGGGAACTGCTTAATGTGACTGACCCTTTCTGAATTTCTTTGTAGAAAACCATCCTGATCTTGGGGACGAGGAAGACCATCACCGCATGTCTTCCAGGTAAGTCTCAAGAATCGTGGGACTTCATGTTAAGGGGACATCAGGGGATCCAGGGAAGATCCAGGGAAATCAGAAAGTGCTGTCTAGACCCATTTCACCGCAAGTGTCCTATTCGAAAACTTGTCCTTTTCCACTGTGCACCTTCCAGAGGCCAATTGCTTGATCTCTCTCCAATGTAGTCACCTGCAATCAGTTGATGCAGGTGTACTAACGAGCCAGAGGATTGCTTGCCGTGTCCCGTTCTCTCTTTGTGAGGACCACCGGCATAGGACGCAATATGCCTCTGCCTGTTTGGCATTAGCACTGTGGCCGGTATTTCTTGGCCAAGGATGTAATGAGTAAAAAAAAAAAAAATCCAACACCTTCAACCGTATTGAGAGAAAGACACCTTGAAGCTTCCAGATTTCTAAGAGTCTCCAATCCTACCGGGGACGCTGACTTGGCAAGTGTGCATAGCTTTCAAGAATGTTTCTGCAAAAGTGTTGATGCCACCTTTCTGGTTTTCTGAGAGTAGGTGTGTCATGGCTTTTGTGTACTGGGGGAGCTCGGACTCCTTGCTCACGAGCTCGTTTTCTGCTCAGTGCTCTGAGCACCCTCTGCTTGCTCTCTGTCTCTGTCTCTCTCTCTGTCTCTGTGTCTCTCTTTTCTCACGCTCCCTATCTGGTAGTCCCATTTCCACACGACTCTGGCCCCAGATAGAGGAGGAGTGTTCCTCTCCCTTGACGAGGACTTCCCATTTCCTTTCTGTGGACGGATCCTTCTGCCTTCTGGGAAACCAGCGCTAGGACAGTGTGTTTCCCAAACCCTCTTGTTTCAACTTTAGTCCTCCCTACCCCACCAGGCTGAGCAGGGATCCTCCACCGATGGGAGAGCTTCAGCTCGACACTGTCTCTCGGCAGTACTATGGGACATACTCAGTTGATGTTGGCCAATCGGACTCCTACTGGACTCAGGCAGGCACCTCCGTGTTGTCGTCCAGCAGGTGGAGGTCTGTTCTGTTCGGCTGCAGCCAGTGAGTATTCCATCATGCAGGTCTTCAAGCTCCAGCTGGACTCCTGCTCAGCCCACTTTCTTTGTACTCCACACCTCTGGCTGTGCAGACACACATTGAACTGAATCAGTTCTAGGACTGGGCTTGCACCCCAAACAAGAAGGTGGTTCAGGGAGCTGCGCTCCCTTCCTCATTCCCAGGATGCGCCCCGGTCATCCTGGCCCCACTCGCAGATCACTGGACCCAAAACTGGCATGACATCCTCAACTCACCTCTGCAGCACCAAGAGCAAAGGTTCTGTCCAACATGCTATTGGGCATGAAATGACTCTCCTCACCTTCAATGCTTTACGTTTCATGCCTGAAGCGTATCCCATCAGATTCTAGGCCTACCCAATGCGACTGGCATCGCTGTCAACGTCTCCATCAAAGCTGTACCTAGGCTTCACTGTTCTTCGCCCCCTTCTCTATCTCCTCTCTCTGGGCCTTCGTTCCTGTGCAGTCCACCGACGACCGACCCTAAACACCTCTACCGTTCCCTTGCTTGTGTGTTTCCCTGATGCTAGCCTATACCTTGGCATTCGCCATCCCCAAGTGTGTCCGGCGTTTCTGCCTAGCTTGGAAATTCATTTGGATTCCAAGGCTTGTACATCCCCTCCATCACTGTACTCTCAGTGTAGGATTTGAACTGACCACTCAATGACTAGTGTGTCTGGTGAGAAAAGGCTGCATAGTGCAGTAATTCTGTGAGAATGCAGTTAAGCTTGTTCCCCAGAATATGTGAGGGAAAGATATCTGGGACTGTTGACACAGACCAGAGATACGGTGTTGGGATGAGTGTGTACCCGATCAGGGAGATCTCCCCAGTGGCTCAGGGTAGCAAATCACGAGGTATCCCAACACCGCACCTGACGTCTCCTCGAATATTGCTCTTACGGTATCCTGTTGTCACACTGAGGATAGTGATGTCCCTGTGCCAGGACTGAGCGTTGGGCGCTAATGTTCCAAGGGGAACTGATTAATGTGATGGACCCTTTGTAAATTTCTTTGCAGAAAGCCATCCTGATCTTGGGGACGAGGGAGACCAGCACCTCATGTCTTCCAGGTAAGTCTCCAGAACCCTGGACTTCATTTTAAGGGGACATCTGGGGTTCTCAAATCCAGGGAAATCAGAAAGTGCTGACTAGACCTATTTCACCGCAAGTGTCCTATCCGAAAACTTGTCCTTTTCGACTGTGCGCCTTCCAGAGGCCTATGGCTTGATCTCTCTCCAATGTAGTCACCGGCAATCAGTTGATGCAGGTGTACTAACCAGCCAGAGGATTGCTTGCCCTGTCCCGTTCTCTCTTTGTGAGGACCACCGGCATGGGACGCAATTATGCCTCTGCCTGTTTGGCATTAGCACTGTGGCAGGTATTTCTTGGCCAAGGAGGTGATGAGTAAAAAAAAAAATCCATCACCTTCGACCTTATTGAGAGAAAGACACCTTGAAGCTTCCAGATTTCTAAGAGTCTCCAATGCTACCGGGGCCGCTGACTTGGCAAGTGTGCATAGCTTTCAAGAATGTTTCTGCAAAAGTGTTGACGCCACCTTTCTGGTTTTCTGAGAGTCGGTGCGTCATGGCTCTTGTGTACTGGGGGAGCTCGGTCTCCTTGCTCATGAGCTCGTTTTCTGCTCAGTGCTCTGAGCACCCTCTGCTTGCTCTCTGTCTCTCTCTCTCTCTGTCTCTGTGTCTGTCTTTTCTCACACTCCCTATCTGGTCGTCCCATTTCCACACTACTCTGGCCCCAGATAGAGGAGGATTGTTTCCTGTCCCTTGGCGAGGACTTCCCATTTCTTTTCTGTGGACGGACCCTTCTGCCTTCTGGGGAAACCAGCGCTAGGACAGTGTGTTTCCCAAACCCTCTTGTTTCAACTTTAGTCCTCCCTACCCCACCAGGCTGAGCAGGGATCCTCCACCGATGGGAGAGCTTCAGGTCCCGACACCCTCTCTCGGCGAGTACTATGGGACATACTCAGTTGATGTTGGCCACTCGGACTCGTACTGGACTCAGGCGAGCACCTCCGTGTTCTGTGTCGATCTGGTGGAGGTCTGTTCTGTTGCGGATGCAGCCAGTGAGTATTCCATCATGCAGGTCTTCAAGCTCCAGCTGGACTCCCTGCTCAGCCCACTTCCTTTGTACTCCACGCCTCTGGCTGTGCAGACACACACATTGAACTGAATCAGTTCTAGGACTGTGTTTGAAGCCCAAACAAGAGGTGGTTCAGGGAGCAGCGCTCCCATCCTCATTCCCAGGATGCGCCCCTGTCACCCTGGCCCCTCTGCAGATCACTGGACCCAAAGCTGGCATGACATCCTCAAGTGACCTCCGCAACACGAACAACAAAGGTTCTGTCCGACATCCTATCGGGCATGAAATGTCTCTCCTCACCTTCAATGCTCTACGTTTCATGCCTGAAACGTATCCCTTCAGATTCTAGGCCTACCCAATGCGACTGGCATCCCTGTGACCGTCTCCATCAAAGATGTACCTAGGCTATACTCTTCTTCGCCCCGTTCTCTATCTGCTTTCTCTGGGCCTTTATTCCTATGGAGTCCACCGACGACCGACCCTAAACACCTCTACCGTTCCCTTGCTTGTCAGTTTCCCTCATGCCAGTCTATGCCTTGGCATTCGCCATCCCCAAGAGTGTCCCGCGTTACTGCCTAGCCTGAAAGATGCGTTTGGATGCCAAGGCTCGTAGATCCCCTCTGTCAATCTACTCTCAGTGTAGGATTTCCACGGAACACTCGATGACTAGTGTGTCTGGTGAGAAAAGGCTGCATAGTGCAGTAATTCAGTGAGAATGCAGTTAAGCTTGTTCCCCAGAATATTTGAGGTAAAAATCTGGGACTGTTGACACAGACCAGAGATACGGTGTTGTGATGAGGGTCTACCCGATCAGGGAGGTATTCCCAGTGGCTCAGGGGAGCGAATCACGAGGTTTCACAAGACCCCACCTGAGGTCTCCTGGAATATTGCTCTTACGGTATCCTGTTGTCACAGTGAGGATAGTGATGTCCCTGTGCCAGGACTGAACGTTGGATGGTAATGTTCCAATGGGGAACTGCTTAATGTGACTGACCCTTTCTGAATTTCTTTGTAGAAAACCATCCTGATCTTGGGGACGAGGAAGACCATCACCGCATGTCTTCCAGGTAAGTCTCAAGAATCGTGAGACTTCATTTTAAGTGGACTTCTGGGGATCTCAGATCCAGGGAAATCAGAAAGTGCTGACTAGACCCATTTCACCGCAAGCGTCCTATTCGAAAAGTTGTCCTTTTCGACTCTGCGCCTTCCAGAGGCCAATTGCTTGACCTCTCTCCAATGTAGTCACCTGCAATCAGTTGATGCAGGTGTACTAACGAGCCATAGGATTGCTTGCCCTGTCCCGTTCTCTCTTTGTGAGGACCACCGGCATAGGACACAATTATGCTTTTGCCTGTTTGGCATTTGCACTGTGGCAGGTTTATCTTGGCTAAGGAGGTGATGAGTAAAAAAAAAAAATCCATCACCTTCGACCGTATTGAGAGAAAGTCACCTTGATGCTTCCCGACTTCTAAGAGTCTCCAACGCCACCGTGGCCGCTGACTTGGCAAGTGTCAATAGCTTTCAAGAATGTTTCTGCAAAAGTGTTGATGCCACCTTTCTGGTTTTCTGAGAGTAGGTGCGCCATGACTCTTGTGTACTGGGGTAGCTCGGTCTCCTTCCTCCTGACCTCGTTTTCTCCTCAGTGCTCTGATCATCCTCTGCTTGCCGTCTCTCCTCCAACCCCCATTTCTCTCTCTCTCTCTGTCTCTCCGTATCTTTCTAATGATCTACCTCTCTCTCCCATTCACTTTTCAACTACAGTTGTTTCCGGTGTGGGGAATTTTCCCATTTCTCCCTTGATGCACTCTTCTCTTTTGTTTTTTTTGACCACTTCCTTATCCCTCACTTCTAATCCAATTCTCCTATTCTGTATTTCCTAATCCCTCTCGTTTAATCTTGTATTCTTCCTACTCCAGAAGCCTCAGCAGGCATCTGCTGTTAAGAATGAAGATTGAAGTCCCACGGGAATTCCTGGATGAATGGTATTTCACTCGTTCAATTGGCCATGACCTGGCAGCCTCTTATAGGCCTTACACAAGTTCCTCATTGGCGTTTGATGGAAAGGAATTCTTCTCCGCCTTGGATGCACGCGGTGAGTATTCCCATTGTAAAGGGCATACAGTGTTGGTGTGTCCCTGGTAGCCTGTATGTTCTTTGAATCCACCAACCTGCACTGACTGAGAGATGCAACCCTGCAAACACGTTCTGTAGACTAGACTGGTTCTGGGTTGAATCGTGCTCTTGGATTTAATTTTAAGATTGCATCCTGTGGCCAGAGAACTTTTTTGTCCCAATCTGGTCACCTGTCGCCTGGCATCTCTCACAGGTGCAGGCTGTTCCTATCAAGTCAGGTTCGAGAGAAGGAATGGAGGGATAATGGCCAAATGTCAGCCGTCATTATGCCACCTAGAGTAATTTGTGTAACATAGCTCTCTTTTTCCTCATAAAACTTCTCACACTCAAGACATGATGTTTTTGCTTGCATTTCCTGAATAGTTTTGTACAAACTCTCTAGCTTTCCACACAAGTTTGCATTCTGCTCCATATTTGCAACATCCTTTATTTTGTTTCAGAGCTCAAAGTTTTCCCCTGGGTTGCCTACCTCCCTCTGAAGCATTTCGATACCAGACCCTGAGCACCAAATCCTGCCTGTGCCTGTGGTTTCAATGAAGCCAAATCTCTCGTTCTGATCTTTCATCCTCCACAGATGGCCATGGTTTTCATCCTTTGTGCAACACCATTCATTTCTTCCGTTTGTGGCTTGTAGTTTCAATCACATGTCTAGTCTCCGTCGTATCATCTCACGTAAACTATCAGCAACCTGTGTACCTGATGGGGGTATTGACCTAATTTATGAGCAGAGTAGAGTGGTTCCCCTCTCCGTAATATCCAGAAAAGTCCTTCCTGGTGAGCACCATCTCGTTGGGGCAACAATTTCATAGAGTTTCTAGATGAAAACACACTTTCCATTTCCTCTCACAGAGGCTATTTTTTGACCTTTTCATCTGGGAGAAGCAGTTGGATATTTAGGGGACTTTATTCATCAAATCAGCTTGTAGGAAGAGCAAGAAACTTGGTGGTGTTCCTTACTCACTCTATTTTATAGTGAAATTGGCTATGAACGCTATGTCCCTCAGCCTTTTTGGGTCGGTAAGTGTCTTTTCACACTGGGACCATCCTCTCGCCTGTTTCCCATTCCTTCCTGAGGTACAAAGGATCAGAGGCTTTCTGAGGACCACAACAATTCACAAAACAAAAATGTAACACACAGTTCTTTTGCATCTGTTGTTTGCCATGCCCCTTAGCAAGCGAGCTCCATGGACGCCCTAATCCACTTGGTCCTCACAGCGACACTCTCAACTAGGCGTGGGATCCCCTGTTAGGGCTGAGGGGCCTGAGGTTCAGGAAGGTCACTTCACTAGCCCAAAACACCCAGCCAGCGCCACGGTGGGTCATAGGCCGCTCGTTGGCCTGACTCCTGCTCAGGCCCTGTCCCCTGCTGTCAGCAGTCACACTGTCATAGACTAAGCAAGGATGGTGCTCACCCTCTTCTTTTTCCTTTGTTGCAAGTTGTGTCAAACAATTTTTGAGCTTAAACAGAAAAGTCTGAATACTGGTCCAAAGACCTCCTGTGGCCACTCATATAGATCTGCCAACTCCTACTGTCTCAGTGCACTTTGTCCTGTGAGCAGAGCCAGAGTCTCATCCAGCCCCTCTAGGGGGAGCTGCAGCTCCATGAGACTCTCTCTCCATGGAAAATCAGTCAGGGCTGAGAGATCTCTGTCTCTCACCACCCCCTGTCCTCAGGGGTTTCCTGCTCTGACTCAGGTTTGTCCTGGCATCCTTGTAAAGCCACATAGCTCCATCTCAGTTACGCTGACAGCCAGGTCTGGTTCCCATGAGGAGGAGGAGAAAGGCTCAGACACCCCTCTCAGGAGTGTGATGCGTGTGACAGGGCACGGCCTTGTCAGGCCATCCTTCAAAATGCACCAGGAGAAAACAAATTCCCCCACGCGGATGGGCTGAGATAAATGAAGGGAGCCTTTCAATTCTACACGCATCTGTCCTGTGTGGGGGTTCACTAATGACAACATGTAAACAGTGTGTATAGCAGCAGTGGGGCCACAGATGGTCTGCTCCACCCCATCCTCTCTGTACAGGGAGAAGCGCTCTGGAAACAATGCGAACACAACCTAAATCATAACATGATCTTTTATTGAGGGCTCTTGCCCACCTGCCACACCAACAATATGGGACAGCCCTTCAGAAGTTCAGTACAATGTTCTCCCTGTTCTCCTGCAAATGCAAAGAATATTCAAAGCATAGGTTTAATAAAGCCTAGCAGTTGGGAAGAGAGAGATAAAACAACATGATGCAATCAGCCACGATAATTAAAACAACCTTAGACCTTGATTCAAAATAACTTTTGAGAATGATGAGACCTCGTTTTGGTGATTCTTTTACCAGGCAGATTTGTTAATTTCAGAGGGTTTACTCTTTAGCCCAATATGTGTTATCATAAAATCTTATTCTATGTCCTAAATTATGATTAATAAACTGTCTCCAGGAAATATGGAGGATGTAACGTGCTTGTGGAAAAAGAGCTGGAAGCTAGAAGAGGCACGTGGTGCAGGGCTGGCGTGGTGTGGGGAGAGGGGTAGGCTGACTCCAGAGGATTTGTAGAAGGGAGCTGTGGGAAATGATGTTGGAGAAGAAAGAGGGACCAGAGGGAAAGGAGGAGGGAGTGCAAAGGAAGGTAAGGAGTTGAGAGTGTGTGTAGCAGAGAAGGGAGAGGAAGTTCTCACAGCAGAGCAGGCATGGGATGAAACTGGATTGGGAGTAATAAGACGGGTGACACATTGGATGGTGAGGAGAGGATAGAATCAGAGAAAGCAGTTAGAAGGAGGTTGGATGAATCCATGATGAGAGTCAGGTAGAGTATGCGATCTGGAAGACAAAATGGTAACAGATACACAAAGACACGTGTAAGAAACGGTTAAACAAACCTTGATGAGAATGGAGATGTGCAGAGGGCAGGAGAGAGGGGAACCCATCTCAGTGTGGAGCAGGCCCTGTGGGCCAGGACCCCGCCTGAGCCTGACTTGGATTGGCCTCAGCCTATCTGAGGTCTTTGGTTAGCCCACTTTCTGAGAATATGTATTCATTTCACAGTAGAAATATACACGTTTCAATAGGGAGAAGGGGCCAAAAGCCACTGAGGTGTGTGTAACATAAGGATTGTGCACTCTCTTACCTCCCTGAAGAACCACAGAGTCTGATTCTGTAGCACTTCTGGCCCCTCAGTTTCCCATAAGGGATTCAGACCTCTACTGCATTTCCTTCACCTGCAACTAACCCTGTGTGGCAATAGAATGTCTAGATGTGTGGGTGAGTGAAGGGCAGTCAAAATTTACAGACAAGGGTGTTCAATGGGCCGCAGAACTCTGCAAAAATTCTCGTAAAATGGTCCACGAACTAGTTTTCCAACACCCTTTTCTACCGGACCTGAAGCCTTGAGGCCGTACTTTTTTCCCTGTTCCTTTATTCTGGTGGGTACACATCAACATCACTTTCTCCCCATCTCCTGAGGCCTCTCTAGAACCTTCTCTCTAGGCTATAGGACTAAGTTAATAAGAACAGATTAATAGGCATGACTTCATCTGCCCGTGCAAAGTCCTCTGGACTCAGTGGGTGATTTTTCACTTCAGGGACACTGCAGCCTGGTACCTGCCATCTCAGCCTCCCCAGGCACACACATGAAGGTGACACTAAGATCATGAATAACAATGGATCCTGTTGTCTGTGATTTTATTTTCAGAGCTGTGTTTGGATGCCTGCGCTACAGGGAAGAACCTGAAGATCATGAAAAGAAAACCACTTTTCAAGTGGAGAGTAACTTGCAATTTCCCTGGCCTTCAGATTAGGGTACTGAGGTAATCACATCAGTGGCTCTTAGATGTACTTATTCCTTCTTGCTCTCTATCTAAGTTTGTAGCTCAATCTCTCACTATTTTTTCTCTTCCTCATTTGTTCAGTCCAACAGCTGATGCGACCTCTGTCTGGTTTTCCCTCTGCTTTCCATGGGGGCTGCACCCTGCCAGACCCTTCCATCTCCATCTCCTGTTTACACTCTGAGCTCTGCTATATGCCTGCTGCTGCTGTCCTGATATTCCCTCTGACCTTTCCTCTTAGCCACGGGGAAACCTGGCCCCAAGGTCCTCCTCATCACAAGAGCATCATTGAAACCATTGAACACATGGCACTTTGCCTGAAATCACACTTTCTTGATTTGCTTGCCTTCCATCCCCGGCTTCCCAACTCCACTGCCTCTTTCTTCATAACAAATCACTCACACATGGATCCTCGTCTTGCGTCTTGTAGGGAACCTGACCTAGGACAACCCTTAACCCTGGACTTCTCCATGTGGACAAGAAGTATTAAAACTGAGGTTAAAGAGCCCAGATTACAAAAACTAAATTAGAACTGGAGTCACAGTTGGCATGCCATATTGATCTCTTCAGCCCCAGGTGTGCAGGCCTGTGATCATCTGCATGGGCCTTCCAGGGACTTAGTGTCCCTCCCAAGGCCCTCTTGGAGCTGGCATTAACACTGCCAGGCTTAAGCACCTGGTGAAATTTTAATTAAGATGAATGCCTTGACCCCACACCTGGAGATTCTCATTTAAATGGTCGGGGGTGGGGTTTTGGGCTTCAGGAGATTTGAAAAGCTTCCCAGTGATTCTAATGTGCAGCTGGACATGAGAAGGACCATTCCAGCATGAAGATCTCAGGTTCAGCATAGAAATGCCCTGAATGTGTGGCTACTTCATTGAAAATGCTGAATATCCATCAGCCATTGATGGAATTTGTATGCCTCTCTCAACAGTACTATCTGTACAACATGGGAAAAAAGTGAGGAGAAAAAAGTAGGTGAATGGATTAGACTTCTAATCTCCCTACTTGGAGGAGAGTTTCTGCAACTTTTCTGAATACGTGATAAAATAGGAAATAAGCATTTCATTGAAACCCAGTGTACAGAAAAGAAGACCTCCCTTATTACACATCATAAAATTTAGTATTTTCTTTAATATTTCTCATATAAAACTACAAGTTCATATTCCATCCAATTGATTTCAAGCCCAATGTGTTGAAAATGTAGTTCAAGCACTACAGGTTGAAAATTTTAGTATTGATCAATTTTTGTCATTCAGTAAGATCTCCAAAGAGAATCATTATGTTCATTTCCCTAAAGAGAATATCATAGCAAATAAAAACTGCAAGTTAGTAAAAAGATTGTATGTTTATGCTTCTTTAAGCCATTCTTTACACTGGCGTAAAAGACAAAAAACAGAATCCTTCCCTAGGCAGTGCTTTGCGGGAATAATGGGTAAGTGGGGGAGAATCTAGTCAAACCAGTTGCTGTATGCTTCCCCTTCAGAGTTTTTGAGGCTGAGAACTCTAGTGTTGAGAATATTCCTAGAAATGCCTTAAGGTGTATCCTGGCGTCGAATCAACACCAGAGAATGAAGGAAAATGAGTGGGGCCGTGGTTACCCTCCCTGCTCTCTTTTTGCTAATTCTATTTTGAGTTTCTCCTTTTTTGTTCTTTCCTCAGTCCCTTTGGAGAGGAATTTCTCTGTAAAGCCCTATTCCTTTCCAGCCGAGGTGACCCAACAGTGTCTATGGCCTGTTGAAACCTCCAGATTGGAGCCTTTCCTCTCACCTTCCCCCAAGTTATGGAAAGGGCCTGAGGCCTGGGTTCTAGTTCTAGGGTTGTCAATAACAGGTCCCGTGGCTTTGGTTAGTCCTTAGCCCCTTGGCACTACAACTTCTCATGTGTAAAAGGGGAACTGGATTTACATATATTCTGAGGTCGCTCTTGCCCCTCACATTCTGGGACTCTCCCATAGCCGGCCCCTCCTCCTCGGAGGACGGCAACATAGAGTTAAAGAGAGCATGTTTCTCTGCCAAGGGTCCCCTCCTTCTGACAGCAGCCTGTTTCTGAATGTGTGCGATGGATGCTAAGGACATCCCTCCCTGGGAGGTGTGAGAAAGCCACCACTTTGCTGCAAATGAAGGGGATTCAGGAGTGAAGTGGCTGCTGAGGAAAGGGTGGTAGGGGTCTGGCTAAGGCTCTGCAGCAGCTTTGAGCTGGGACATCACCAGGCTCCTGGTGGGATGAGGACAGGCTCCCTGGATGCTGCACCACAGACTGGATGTAAGTTTAGGGAGGTATTTCTTCTAACCTGTGGATCTGACTTTCCCCTTCAGCCAATTGTGGCTCCCTGCTTCAGCTCCTGCTCTCAACAGGAGCTCAGCATCCTGCTGGCCTCTGTCACCACATAGCCATTCCTCCAGGCTCAGCTATCAGCAGGACCTGACAAAGACTCACATTTGGTTTTTATTTTCTCTGCCTCTCTCAGATATCAAGTACTTCTGGAACTAAGAAAAGATATTGCTGATTTGAAAGAAACCGCATCATAAAAGGAAGCTTTTCCACTTGATGAAAAAAAACCTAAAACAGCAAGTCAATTTAAAGCCCAAACAGAACTCTGAAGGGATCCTTTGTTGAAAAACATTGCAACCACAAACCACTCTCCAAGATTTTTACTCCAAGCCTGGTTTGAGGGGAGAAATCCCAGCCCTCCAGCCTCCAATTGTGCAAAATCACTAAGGAGACCAATGCCTAGACCCAGACAGAGTTATGAGAGACCTTAACTCTTTCTCCTCTCAGTTTCCATCCTGTACATCACCGGAATCGGGAGCAACTGGCAGCAGACAGCATGACACACTGGGCATTCTTTGGCACCAGATGGGCAGCGCTAGGAGCAGACAGCGTTGACTATGCAGTGTCTTTGCTGAAAACGTTTAGCCTGAATTGAATCATGAGGTAGTTACGAGAGAAGTGCAGAATTTAGACCATTGAACAAGACAACTCGCCTTTCTTCAGTCAATGTCACCACCAGTGAGATCACAAAAAGGAAAAGACATGTTTGAGGCTCCAAAGGTCTCAAAAGATTGTGTTACTATATTTCTTTAGTCCTTTTGAACCAAAAACATCTCCTCACCTTTAGTTCTTTTAGGTGGTGGGGACACTGCCTCGTTTGTAGAGGTCAGGTCAGTTGTCTGGCTCAATGGTCTACACTACATAGTTGTCTGACCATTTCCTCACGATGAAATTCAGGCTGACCCTCTTGCCAAGAACACTGCATAGTTAATGCTGTGTGCTTCCTAGTGCAGCCCACCTGGGGACCAAGAAAGTTTATCCATCACTATCCTTGCCATACTAGCATTGGTCACTTTGTTGCGGAGGGGCCTGCGAGATCTCTTCATTGTGAAGACACATTCTTTTCTTTCTATAATCAGCAAGTAATTTTGCAAGAGGTACTTTGAGAGTGTATGAATATCCTCTTCTCTAACAATCTTTGTCTCAAAACTTTACCATCCCTCAATGATCCCTGACGTGGTTCAATGATCATATTCATATTTGTACATTGGAAATTTTCTCATTCATTCATACCTTTATACTTTATTTGCTGGCATTGTGCCGTGAAAAAGAACATTCCCTCCCCATTCATACCATTAAAATTTTTGTTTTGACTATCACTGTGGACTTGTCAATTTTTTAAATTCAGTGTTATTAATCATTATCATCATGACTGATTGGGTGGATGTAAATACAAATTAATATAAACATTCTGCTTTCTCTTCTTCATATGTATATCCTACACTCTCCCATACACTTTAGGCCGTATTAGCCATATGTAGTAGATTGTATTTATAAATGTATTTCTTTCTCCACGTTTTTGTGTGTGTGTGTTTATTTGGTATTTAAGAAGAAATTATAGCTAGTGGTCTACACTGCACTAAATTTTGTTTGATATCTTAGTCCCTCATTAACTTGTCAAATTCTAGCATTTGTTCTATGAGTTTGAAATGTCAACTGCCAACTTTGACCACTGTGACCATCAAGTCCATTGATTCTATTTTCTCTTTTCTTCCATCTTTCCCTTCCCACTTCTTATAGAATTATTTCAACCCAGTCCAAGGTATATCATTCACACTATTTTTCCCACCTTGTCCCCTCCTAGATCTTTGTTTTAGATCTACAATTCAATACACTCAGTGGTGACCAGCTGTTCAAATGTCCCAATTTACTCAGTTTCCTCTTCTTGGGTGGAGTTCCTCCTGAAAAGACTCCTCAGGATGGAAGCAGGAGTCCCTGAGTGTTGCACGTATAACACTCTTTTCTGCTGCCTTGATACATGGGCAGCTTTGTGAATAGAAGGTACTTGCCCACAATGACTTTTCTTGAGCTTTTATGAGATATCGTCCCGCTTTGTATGTTCTGTTGAGATGTAGAATGTAAATTGATTTTCTCTGCATTGAATGTGAATTGGCTTCTCTGAGGAGCAGAGAGAGCTCTGGAGCTTCAGAGGAATTGTGTTTTCTTTTTCTTTAAAATCTATCAGTTCTAAGAGGATAGGTCTTAGAGTTGAGCATTGCAGTTCTATGTCTCCCAGGGAGCTAGACTTCGATCCTTTCTCATCATCTTTTCTTCATTTCTGTTCTGTTGGATGCTTTCATTTCTTTGTTCAATGTCCCTTCTAGTCTTTTTAGACAAATATGTTGCCCTTATGAACCTTGTCATTTAGCTTATTTTTCAGAGAATTTTCTTTTGCTTCAATTTTTTCCTAATTTCTGCCAATTCTAATTTCTGATTTTCTGTTTCTTATCCACTTCTCTTTTGAGTTGTGTATTTCTTATGTGAAGTTTTGTGTTTTTCGTACCTACAAATGCTTTGTTAGGAACACTTAAGTCAGATAGGGATGTCATTTTATAGTTTTTCTATGTTTTGTGATGGATTTTGAGGGAAATCGTTTCTCGAGCTGAAATCTTTGACTCTCTATTTCTATTCTTCTCTTCTGTCACCTTGGAATACATGTCTGCTCTGTGATTTTCACGTTAACATGCCTAGGTTTACCTGAACGAGAAACAGAAGTTCTATGCAGGAGAGGACAGGTGCTATGAGTGGCTTAGTGGAGTTCTTAGGTCTAGATCTCTCTCTTCGGTGCAATTACTCTCATAGATGTAAGGTTGTGAGGATGGGTGTGGCATGTTCTGATTCTGGGATCCTATTTTCTTCCAGGAGGACCTTTGATTTCTACCACTTGCTTCAAATAGATTCACAAACACTGCGAATTCAACTTCAGATCCACAGGGTTTTCATTGAACATTTATCTTTCATCTGAAGCTCCTTTCTCTAACACCAAACATCTTGTGATAAGGACACAGGGAGTAAGAGAATTAGAATATCCCACGGTGTCTTCTTTGCTTTTTCCCTTAAAAAAAACCAACCCTGCCAACACCTTGATCTTGGACGTCTAGCCAAGATTGCCTATAGAGGCAATGTTGTGTGAGATACTGTGATATTCTGCAAGTCAACAAATGTTGGTGTTACCAGACGCATTATGACCAGGGAAGGTAAACCTATAACCAGAATATGTATCTGTCCTTGTGAAGGCCAATCATTACTCTTTCCCTTATAGAAAGGGTCCAAAGTAACCTAAGCTGTCACTGGGTAACTGGATGGTACCCCCTAAGGAATAGTGCTACACTGAGGCTCCACATTGACTACTGATGTTGGCAGGTTGGCTACTCAGGAGTGGCGTTAGCCGGATCAGCCTTGGTGAAGAGAACCCCATGTTATTGTGTCTATGCACATCCTTGTCCCTGATGCCATAGCTGCTTTGTACATGAGCCCATTAAATTTGCACTGAGGTGGTTGGTGAAAGATACTGACTGTCATCCACAGGTTGGGTCATCTTAATGAGCTGGTAATTGAGACAGTCTCCTCTACAGAAGATGCTCTCTGGTGCACATTTACATGGGAGCCAAATTCCTTCATTCTCTGTGCTCAGATCTAGAGGTCCACTCATGTACTTTCCCTTCACAGCTTTTTGTTACGAATGTTTCAGTCTTGGTCTATACAAGTCCCTCCCCAGAGGGGCAACCTGCAAGCCACTGCTTGTGAAACAATGTAGATTTGTACTTCAGGCCATCTCTTCTTCCTCACAAAGTAAGCAGCGAGATGAATGATCTGAAGTTACTCTCAAGGAGAATTTCTTTTCACTACTAACTTTCAGGTTACTCCTGCTTGGGGCTATAATACAGTGGCTGTCTACTTATAGATAGAGTCAACATATCAAGCAGATCCATTTGTAAATCATACTTTCCCTCCTTTCTTTCTTCATTAACTGATCATAGGTTACTTAGTATGAAGCCATAGGTGTGGGTTAAAGAAGAGGAAGCAAGATAGTAGGAGCAGATGATATAAGAGTCTGAGACATTTGCTCTGTAGTTTAGTTCTGTCACCTAAACTTGCCTTGGCTTGGCCTTAAATACAGCATTTCCATTTTACAACTTTATGATTCGATGGATCAGGTAATACCTAGTTCACAGTCATGATGGGAAATTTGGGTTACACAGTCACTTGATGCTCCTTAGTCATCATTTAGCCTCTCCAGGGCCTAGCAGCAAGACAAGTTACATTAAAACATCTGTTTTAAATGGAGAATAATTGGCAGGAGACAGAGTGGCCTTACTCCAAAATTCTAGGAGTATGTGGTGTGGTTCTCCTACTGGGGCTTGCCAGAAACTCGAAACAGCTTCTTTTCCATCTAGAAATATTATTTGGCATGCACAACCATAAGGTCCATGTGGAAAAAAAATTTTCTCTGTGACTCGGACCTATTGTAGAGCCTTTTCTTGTTTGGGATTCCACTCGAAATTGGAATCCTTATGGCCTGAGTAAGAGCAGGCTCAAATGTGATGTATGGTGCTTCCATATTCCAAACACAATAACCTGACCTGGTATTTTGTCTTTTTATTCAAAATAGGTGATAAAACTGGTTTCTCACTTTAGACAGAACCTTCAGATATGAAAATTCACTGATGTGGCATATTCTGCACATACTCTGTGAATTCTTTGATAACCATCCCACAAAATTTGGGGTCTCTTAGTAGCTCAATTCTAATGAATAGAATGTGGCAGAAATGACACTGTGTGACTTCTGAGACCATGTGAAAACACCACATAGAAATAGAGGGATGTCCAAGAAGCCCTATGTGTTCCCTCCTCCAACTGTTTGAGTCTTCCCACCCAGGCACCAGACATGTAAGAGAAGAAGCCTTAAAGATTATCCCAGCCTTAGCCACCATCTGTCTGCCACCTCATGAGAGACTCAAACCAGAACTGCAATATCATCTTGACCTCGGAGGGGCTAGAGACTGAGGGCAGCCAACCAGGTGTATGTAATTGAGCCTCAATAGACTCTAAACAGCAAGGACTAGGTGACCTTTCCTTTTGTTGACAATACTCTTGTGTGTATTGTTACACATTGATGCCAGGAAAATAACGCTGTTCATAACTCTACGAGGAGAGGACAACTGGAAGCTCTGTGTTTGGAACTTTCCTGGGCTCTTCCTTATACACCTCTTCCTTTAGCTGATTGTAATCTGTATTCTTTGGCTGCAGTAAACCATTACTGTGAACACAACAGCTTTCAGTGAGTTCTGTGAGTCATTCTATCAAATTATTGAACCTAAGAGTGGTCTTGGGGACCTTCAAGTTGATAATTAATGTCAAAGGTGATGGTAGTGGTCTTGGGGGGGATCCCCAGAATTGCAATTGGTGTCAGAAGTAAGGGTGATCTTGTGGCGCATTCTTCTAACTCTGCATTCAGCCTAACGTTGATACAAAAATCTGACAAGGATATCACAAGATTGGATAATTACAAGCCAATCACTCTCATGACTATAGATGCAACAATCCTAAATAAGATATTAACAAATCTAACGCATTAATTAAAAATACATCATTACATGGGCCGGCCCTGTGGCTTGGTGGTTAAGTGCGCGCGCTGCGATGCTGGCGGCCCGGGTTCGGATCCCGGGTGCGCATCGAGGCACCACTTCTCCGTTCATCCTGAGGCCGAGTCCCACATACAGCAACTAGAAGGATGTGCAGCTGCGACACACAACTGTCCACTGGGGCTTTGGGGGGAAAGAATAAAATAAATAAAATCTTTAAAAAAAAAAAAAAAATACATCATTACAAAGCTGGATTTATTCCAGGAATGCAAGGACTCAATCAATGTAACTGGTTGCATTAACAGAATGAAAGAGAAAAACAAAGATCTCATAGACGCATAAAAAGAAGCTGATGAAATTCAAAACTTATATACGATGAAAGCTCTTAATATGATATATAGTATCTTGTAGAAAACTATAGCAAACATCATACTTTATGGTAAAATTGAAAGCTTTCCTTCAGAAACTGGGAACTAGGTAAAGATGGCTAATACCACCATTTCTAGTCAACATTTTACAGGAGACCTCAGCCAGTGAAACAAGGTGAAAACAAGAAAAGATATGATTGTGTTCACAGAAAATACAAAAGTCTCTCTAAACTTTAGAATGAATAAATGAATTTAGGAAGGTCACAAGATCAACACACAAATATTAGGACATACTAGAAACAAACAACTAGAAAATAAAATAAACTACCATTTACAATAACATCAACATAATCAAATACTAAGGGATAAATTTAATGAAAGATGAGCAATATCTCTAGAATCAAATCTATAAAACATTACTGGGAGAAATTAAAGAAGACAAATAAATGGAGGTATATACCATGTTCATAGATTAGAAACCTCAATATTATAATGATATCAATTCTCTCAAATTTGTCCATGGATTCAATGCTACCCCAATCAAAATCCAAGCAGATATTTGAATTCCAAGCTAATTATAAAATTCATATGGAAATGAAAATATCCAAGAATAGTGAAGACAATCTTAAAAAATAAGAAAAATTTAGAGAACTTACACTATAAAATACGTATCAAGACTTTTTTTTCCTTTAAAGATTTTATTTATTTATTTTTCCCCCCAAAGCCCCAGTAGATAGTTGCATGTCATAGCTGCACATCCTTCCAGTTGCTGCGTGTGGGACACGGCCTCAGCATGGCCGGAGAAACGGCCTGCCGGTGCGCGCCCGGGATCCAAACCCGGACCGCCAGCAGCGGAGCACGTGCACTCAACCACTAAGCCACGGGGCCGACCCCAAGACTTGTTTTAATTAGGGTTCTTCCAGAAGTGGATGCTGACTGAGATAGGCTTTTGGATATAAAGTTTTTTTGGGAGGTGACCACAGAAAATATGGTGAGGGAATGCAGAAGTGAAATAGGAGGGAGAGGAAAGCCAATAAAATATGCATTAATTTTAGGTGATGTGAGCAATGAGGGTGTTGCTGGTTTTTCAGGACAAACTTCCTTCATGATCTATTTTATGTAGTGTGTGTACTAGACACTATGGATAGACAAATGTATACCCAGTCTCTGAATAAAATCTCCTTCAAGTCTTTTGCCAACAGTAACCAGGTTAGTTTTTTGTTAAAGTATGTTTTTACCCATCCTAAATATGTACAGACAACTACTCAAATATATTCATATAAACAATATTGTGTTATCTGAATACAATCAATCTGAATATTCACAAGGGACTTCAAGGGAGGCAGTGCGCTGTCTTTCTTTCTTTGCTTTTTTTTTTTTTTTAGCAGCTTTGTCTACATTATATACTTGGAAAATAGGGCAGATCTGAGCTACCCTGGAACACTTTGGGGCCAATCATGTCTTACGGTTTCTACCATCTCAACATCTCCTTTTGCTCTTCTGTTTTCTCCACTCTTTGTGTCACTGGAGCAACACGACTGAGCAAATCTTTTGGCATCGTCAAATGGCAGTCTAGGCTATGCCACAGAAAATGTGCAGCAGGCATGGGGTGAGTGGATAATAGACACCCTGTTGGTCACCAAGACTGCTTTCCTCAATATGAGGGCCTTGATCTAGGGGAAGGGAAACACGCAGTTGCAAGAGTAGTTAGTTGGAAAAAATTAAAACATAGGTGAAATCTGGGATAAGAAATGGTTGTTCTTTTGATAATGTTATCAAACAATGCTTTTTATTTTTTGAAAAATATAGTTTAAAATTTTTTCATTAGTTAATATATTCATCTGGTACAATACTTCAAAGGCATAAAAAATATACCATGAGGAGTATATCTCCCTCTTACCACTGACCCCAGATCCCTAACCCCCTGGCCCAGAGAAAATCAGTGTCATACCTTTTCTTATAATAAAATTTTGAACTACAAGAGCTCTTCAGCCCATTAAGTGACGTAGATTAAGTGGGAAAGATCCTCTGAGAGAAGCTTCTGAGTGACAAGCGGGAACAAAATGTCATCTTCTAACCTGAATACTTATCCTCATTCAGGGCATAAATTGTTATTTGTAATCAAGAAAAATGTCTCCACTTGTCTTATGAAACTAAGTTTGTAGCAAGCAAGAGGTTTATATCTCGCTGAAACATCTTGGGAATTTTTTGTTGTTCAAAAAATTACACTCAACTTGTTCAACTTTTTTTTATTTTAGAAAGTATCCTTTGTCTTTCATTCAATTTTAGTAATTCTTGCAGTTTTGATCTTAGACAAGGAAAGAGTTGGAACTCTTTTGAACTACCTGACAACATTTGAAATCTTGAGGTCAAGCTACCTGTGACGAATACAAGCTAAAGAGAAGCCTCTGCCTAAAGTTATAGAAGTGAACGATCCCTCTACCAGAATTATAGCCATGGTCATAGTACATGGGAGTACAGGGAGGCTGCCCAGCTTTTCCAAGGTCCGGAGAAGGACTGTATGTATTAAGCAATAATAGGACTTTGATTGTCTCTATGACTTAGAGTTATCACACCTAAGGTAATTCTATCTTCTCATGACAAAAGAGGGAAAGTTCTTTTCCTAATCAAGAAGATCTGGCTAAACTCCATTTGAGGAGGGAAAATTATTCTTCCATTTCCAGCAGCCAAGCTCCAGTCAGTTGTATTAAAGAGTCAGCACTTGAAGAATATCCCAATGTTTATTATCAATAATGGTCAGCGATACCTCAAAAGGTACATCTTGGTGAAATTGCAGTTATCCTCAGGACCTTGTGAACGGCTTCTGCTTGAGAGGTATTGGGTGTTGAATGAAAAGACATGTAACAGGTGATAGACTTATGTCAAAGAAAATTGTAATTTTTCCTTAGAAACCTTACGGCCTTTTTAAATGAGAGAAGCGAGTAAAATTACTAAATCTTGCTTATAGACATCTATTGAGGAGGAGACCGGTGAGAGGTCATCTGCCTACTAGACAAGCATGGAGTATCCAGGAAATATAATACTATCCAAATCTTTTTTAAAGATTTACAAAGATACATGGACTTTCAGTATCCAAGGATACAGGAGACCTTGCTGTTTGATTGCAAGTAAAAACAGGTTGTCAGGATGAATAAGGATAGAAAAGAAGGAGGAGGAACACCTATCTACCACTAGAGAATGGCAGAAGATGGAAAGATGATTATACAGTGGGCAGATTGAGAGAAACTGGGGACAAAGTGAACACCATTGCAATGACTTCTTAGAGATCTTGAACATAATGGTAAGCACATTTGTTTTTCTATTTAACTGAAAGAAGTGGAGAACCTCAAGAACTTTTAAGTGGAATTATAATTTCTTGTTGTAGCAATGACATTACAATGTGATTCTGATTCTGGATGCAAGGGGTACTGAGACATTTTATGAAGGAGTTCTGCTGCATTTAACATGATTCTAACTGGTTGAGCAGAATGAATGAGTCTGACGTCATTAGCATGTTGGGACATGTCTAGTATGTCCAGGATGCTATAATAAATTACCACAGACTAGGCAGCTTACAAGCACAAATATTTATTTCTCACAATTCTAAAGTCTGGGAAGTCCAAGATCAAGGTACTGGAAGATTCAGGGTCTGGTGAGAGCCTGCTTCCTGGTTCATACACGGCCATCTTCTTGCTGTGTCCTTACATGGCAGAAGCAATGGGGAATCTTTTTTATAAGGACACTAATCCTACTTATGAGGGCTCCACACTCAGAACCTATTCACTTCCCAAAAGCTCCACCTCCTAACACCATCACTTTGGGGGTTAGGATTTCAAGATACGGATTTTGGGGGAACACAAACATTCAGACCATAGCAGGACCAAAGTGAAGAGGGGATGGAGACAGGAATTTCTTGTATGTCATAGTCATTGAAACATCTGGTAATCAATTGGGAGTTTCGGAGATGATGCTGTTTGTCTTCCAAAGAGGATTTGTGTTAGCTCTTGGTAGGTGCTCAGAGGCACTAATATTTAGGGATCACCCATTTCAAGAATTAAGATGATTCAAAGCTAGGCTTCTGTTGCTCCAAGGGCTATTGTGCTTTTTACACATTTTAACGGTCTCTAACTCTCCCTTAAATTGTCTCATTTCTCTTCAAACACAGGACATTCCTGCACCAAAATCCTGAATTATAAAATTTAAAATTTAATAATAATTTTCAGTTCTTTGCTAAACTGTTTCCTTTGTCTTTTATTCCTTTGAACATATTAAACACAATGCAGAGTCCATGTCTGATAACTCTATTATCTGAGTGACTTATTGTTTTGTTTCTGTTAGCTTGTTTCTCTTGGTTTTTGGTCGCAATGTTTTCTCTGCACATATGCTGAATTATTTGTGATTGGCTGCTGAACATTGTCTATGAAAAATTATAGACATAATTCAAGGCTTTGGATGATGATTGCTGTTGTGGGCTGAGTTGTGTTCCCCAAAAAGATATGTTGAAGTCCTGATCTCACGTACCCATGAATGTGACCTTACTTGGAGACAGGATCTTTGCAGATGTAATTAGTTAAATTAAGATGAGCTCATACTGGGTTAGGGTGGGCCCTAAATCCAATATGACTGGTGTTCTCATAAGAAGAGAAAAAGAGACATGGAGACAGACACACAGAGTTGGAAGATGGCCATGTGAAGATGGTGGCTGAGAATGGAAGTATGCTGCCACAAACCAAGGAATGCCAGGGATTGTCGGCAACCATCAGAAGCTAGGAAGAGGCAAGGAAGGATCCTCCCCTAGGACCTTCATAGAGAACACAGCCTTGCAGATACCTGATTTCAGACTTCTCACCTCCAGAACTGTGAGAGAATAAATTTCTATTGTTTTAAGCCATTCAATTTTTGCTAATTGATTATGGCAGCCCCAGGAAACTAATACAATTGCTTTTTAGTATTCATTTTTACTCTCTACTAGTTTTAAAATTATACAATGTGTTTCTATGCTTTTAGTGGCTGCTATAGAGTTAACAACATACTTCATGAATGTTCCTAATCACTCGTGCATCCATTCATTTCTTTTACAGGCATTAAGTGAGAGCCTGTTATGTGCCAGGCCATGTTCTAGGTGCTGAGGATACAGCAACAGCACAGGCAAAAACTTTAGTCTTTCTTAAGATTACACTCTAGTGTGGGAAATAGACAATATACAAAATAAATAAATAAAATAAATATAAAGTCAAGTTTTAATACTTGTTATGGAGAAAAAGAAAGTAGAGTAGGGACTTTGACATGTTGGGGGTGGTGGTAGCTTGCAATTTTAAATAGATCTTTAGAGATTCAATGTCATTCTAATAAAAATTCCAAGGTTCTGTGTGTGTGTGTGTGTGTGTGTGTGTGTGTGTGTGATTTAAATAGACTTAAAAATGTTATGTAGAGGCAAAGGACCAAGAATAACCAGGACATTTTTGAAGAACAGGTGGCAAGCCTTGATTCACTGGCTGCCAAGATGTTTCATAAGTCTATAATATTTACAACAATGTGGTTGGGAACAAGGAAGTGATTCCCATAAGTTAGGCTAGTGATTCCCTTTAGGGAGAAGGGAGGGGCTTGTCTTCTGGAAGGAGCATTTCTGGGGAACTGGCAAAGCGTTATTTCTTGGCCAGGATGGTGATTACATAGGTATTTGCCTTTTTGTAATTCATTAAACTGTATATTTAGATTTTACATCTTTTTCTATATGTGTGTTAATTTTTTTAGAATAAAGTTTTGTTTTCAACAGTAAAGCATAAACCAGTCACTTGGAGAAGCTAGGCTGGATATGAAGTTGGGGAGAAGGCTTTCTTCTACAATATTCTCTCTCAATGCACACACATACTGTCAAATATTTTTTTAAATTTATTTTTCCCCAAAGCCCCAGTAAATAGTTGTATGTCATAGTTGCACATCCTTCTAGTTGCTGTATGTGGGACGCAGCCTCAGCATGGCCGGAGAAGCGGTGTGTCTGTGCGCGCCCGGGATCCGAACCCGGGCCGCCAGCAGTGGAGCACGTGCACTTAACCGCTAAGCCATGGGGCCGGCCCACAAATTTTTGCCTCAAGTATATTTTGAGTAATTTTGACATGGACTGGCCATTGATGATGAATCAAAATCCACAAAAAGCAAACCTCTATCAAAAGCAATTATTTTTCCTTCTTTTACATTCTTACCAACCCTCCTCCACCTACCAACAATTTCCAGCTAGTTACTACACACAATGTATCCTCAAACTCTACCTTGCCACCCCAATTTAGGCTGTCATGTAGTGGGATGGTCAGTTGTCTGCAATTGCTGCTCCTAACATTTCCCTTACTTTCCCTCAGTTCCTCTGCATGGCCCACGCTGTAACATTGCTTGCCAGTTCTACAGTCACCCTCTTAACTTCTCTCCTTGATTCGTATCTTCTGGTGCACATGGGCATTCAGTGATCAGGGGAGTTGATCTAAAATGCATAGAAGGCCTAAAGAGGGGAAGAGAAAGGTGGAGAGGGCAAGCATCAGGCATTAATGCAGTTCCACTGACCAGCAGCAATCGTCACTATTCCTTTCAGAGATGTAAGCAATTCAATTCTGAAATTCCATCCTGACAGCCTATTTCCAGAGCCATTTCTACTACTATTTATCTTAGCCTGGGTCCTCTACAAATGAAAGCCTGAGGCAAAGATTTAACTTGGGGGCTGGAATTCAGGGAGGTAAAGATGATTAGGAAAAAATGGAATAGATGCAAGGAAATATGTTAATTTCAGCATTATTCACAATAGCCAAGACTTTGAAGCAACCTAAGTGGCCATCAATGTATGAATGCATAAAGAAGATGTGGTATTTATATGTAATGGAATACTAGTCAGCCACAAAAAAGATGAAATTGTGCCATTTGCGACAACACGTATGGACCTTGAAGGTATCATGCTAAGTGAAATAAGTCTGACAGAGAAAGACAAATACTGTATGATTTCAATCATATGATAAGATAAACAAAAAAAACCCCACATAGATACGGAAAACAGATTGGTGGTTATCAGAGGGGAAGGAGGTGGGGAATGGAGAAATGGATAAAAGGGCACATATGTATGGTGACAGATGGAAACCAGACTTTTGGGGGTGAACATGATGCAGTCTATATAACAGCCGAAATATAATGGTGTACACCTAAAATTTACACAATGTTATAAACCAATGTGACTTCAATAAAATAATTTTAAAAAAAGTAAAGATCAGAAACTACGTGATTTGTGATCACTCTGCCTATCTCTTTACAATGATTATCTAAGAGACATAGAGGAGGCAGAGACCTGAAAAGAAATCTGTCCCAGGTCCCATGGTGAATTCTCCAGTGTGGGAGAGAGGATGGCTGAGGACAGGTGTTGCCATATGAAGAACAGGGACAAGGTTGGGCAGAGAGAGGAAGGGGGAACAGAGGAAAGGATGAGGAGGTAAATAAAGTGAAGAGCAAAAGAGGAAGGGAGAAGAGAGGCAAAGAAGGCAAAGTGGAGGTGTTGAGGGGAGAGGGGTCATTGAGGAGGGAGAGAAGTTAGAAGTGGTTGAAGAAGAGAGAATGTCCCCATTGAAGCCATGTGCAGCAGAAACAAGCCATCCCCACTGAGCTCTGCCCAAATAGAAGACTCATGAGCAAAATAAAGCATTGCTATAGTCTTAATTCACTAAGTCTTGGAGTGGTTTGTTCTGCCAATAGATATCTGATACAACCTCTATGATGTGGACTTGGAGCTTGGTACTCTGGCTGATGACACAAATATTTTTAGTGGGATTGTGGAGGTGGTTTGTGCTTTATAAGGGTCCTTGTTGGCAGCAGTATGGAGAAGGGATTGGAGTGGCCAACACTGGACACAGATAAGGACTAGGAATGATCAGGAGGCCATTTCAGAAATGGAGGCCACAGGAGAGCCTTGTTATATGGCTCACCAACATCAATCCCATGTCCAGATGATTAGCTTGAGGACTCAGTGTAGTTCCCCCCTCCTGGCCAGAGATTGGTTCAGGAGTAGATTGTCACCTATCTCTGGCCAATGAGATATGAAGAAAAGTGTGCTGGGGGTTTCTGGGAAAAGCTTCCTATCTTCTAAAAAGGAGCCCCAGGAATACACGATCCCACTTCTACCTCTGGACATTCTTTTGCTTTATAGATTATTATGGGTTGAGCTGTGTTCCCCCAAAACTCATAATCAGAACCCTAATCCTCAGTACCTCAGAAGGTGATTGTGTTTGGGGATAAGGTCTTTAAAGGGGCGATAACTTAAAATGAGGCCATTACAGTGAGCCCTAATCCAATCTGACTGGTGTGTTTATAAGAAGAGGAAATTGGGACACACAAAGAGACATTAGGGATGCATGCACAGAGAAAAGACCATGTGAGGATACAGTGAGAAGGTGGCCATCTGCAATGCAAGGAGAGAGGCCTCAGAAGAAACCAGACCTGCCAATGTCCTGATCTTGGACTTGTAGCCTCCAGAACTTGGAGAAAATATGCTTCTGTTGTTTAAGCCCACGAGTCTGTGGTATTTTGTTATGGCAGCCCTAGAACACTAATACATAAGTGGTACTTGGAACACTGGCAGACATCTTACTCTCAGCTGAGGTGAAGAGACTGAAGGAGATGGATGCTTAAAGACATCAAGACGCTCCTGAGTCAGTCAAGCATGGAGCTGCCCTGCCTCTAGATTTCCTATTTCACGAGGGGATACATTTACTTTTTGTTTAAGCCACTTGGGAGATGGGGCTTCTGTGAGTCACAGCTGAAAACATCCTACCTGATCAAGACCTGAACCCATCAAGTGTCAGGGGCAGTGGGACTTGGGGAAGGTCACATGGGAAACAGATTTAAGGGGAAGTAGGAGGTAGAATCAATGGGACTCAGTCACCAGTTGTGATTGGATGACAGTGGTTAGAGGGGTGGTGTCCCTAAGGTTAGATCTACCATTTTCCTAGACTCTTAGATGTTATCAATGGTCGGTTGTTCCATGATTTATATACCACTAAAGATGTGATGCATAATGATACTAAAGATGTCAAAATATGAAAAAAATGTGTCTTAGAATCAATAAAAGAAAGTACTAAAGAAGCATAAATTTCCTTTGGGAGCTTTTCTTCTTGGATGTGGTTCTGTTTTCCTTTAACAATATACCTGAGTATTTTGTATAAATCAGTATTTTGAACCCACAAAGATAAAAAGTATTCATTTAACAAAAAAGAGACTCACAATGTATTTTAAGAGTTGCAATTTTCTCAGTGCTGTAATGAAGTCATGTTTGAGGGAGGTGGCATCACCATGGAGAGCTGATCAATTATGCAACTGCTGCAGGAGGACCTAAGAACCGAGGAGTGACACGGGGACAGAAATGGTTAGAGGAGGCTTGAAGCATCAGAGACGGTGTGGACTGACCTTCTCAAATGCAGTCTCTGGACAGGTGCTCATCTGTCGTAAATTTTCAGTAGTTTGTGGGAAAATGAGAAAATCAAGGAGCAAGTAGTGTCTCTGTATGAAACTAAATTTATTTAGGCCAAAGTTTTATATTTATTTTGAGATGATCAAGTTCTAATTTTCTTGATAAAATTTACTTTTTCTATGAAATGATCATGATGGTAGATGTTTAATTAAAAAAAAGTTTTTGCCTTGCAAGAAAGAAAGACACAAACAAAAACCCAAAACCAACACCAACTCTTACTAGTCTTGTCCTCATCTTTTTATTTTTTGGAAAATACACAGATCTGTGAAATCCACAAATCTGGAAACAACATTAGCAGATGACCTTTCAGATTTGTCTTTTAGAGCCTGTTCACTCCACGAATTATCCCTGTAGAAAGAGCCTGGCCCTAGATACCCAGAGGCCTCACCTCCCCTGGGCATCGTGCCATGAAAGCCTGGGCTGGGCCCCACTGGTCTTTCTCCATAAAGGGCTCAGCACCCTCAGCCCACGCCAGGAGCCTCTGCAGAGAAAGCTCCCAGTCTCCACCCAGCGAGCAGTTATCAGCTCCTGGCCCCAGTGTGGAGGGAAGGAGGGACTCTCTGTCCTGGAGGAAAGTGCTGCTGAGACTCAGACCAGGTCTGTGAGTGTTGGGAACCCTGACTCCAGCTCAGAGATGTGGCGGGTTTAGGGCAAGGAGTCCTTGGCCTTGGAGTTTTTGTAGGACTGGGGGGGGGGGCGGTTGGTTGGGACAGGCACGGAGAGAAAAACCATGGTGGCGACCTTAACCTCATCTTTTTCCTTAGGTAACAATGACCGAACTTGGTTTCCTGCTGTTTCTCTTTGTGGCCACCAGAGAGGCAGCGCAGGTGAGTCACTCTCCAGGAGCAGCAGTTCCTCCAGCTCACCTCTAAGTGGTCAATACCGTGACTAGGCTGTGCTGCTGCCAGGGTCCAGGTCTCTCCTGGGCCAGAGGGGATGCCTTTGAAATGCACAGGGGCCACATCTTGTTGCAGACTTGAGATGTAGGCTGAATGCTGATTTCTGGCCTCTGGTGGGATCTGGCCTGTAGCAGTTAGGGTGTTGGCTGAGGCATGTACTGGGTCCAAGCTCTCTACCTCTGTGTGGCCCTGAGGCGGCTCTGGTAAGAAATGTGTCCCCTCTGAGCCATGCTCTACCCCTGTGGCCTTGGCCTTGAGATGTCCAGAGGGAGTTGCATGCTCTGTTTTGTGCCCAGGAATGCTCTCTTCACGGTCTTCGTCTCCACCACAAAAATAACATTGGCATTTTAAGATTTGTACTTCTCTTCTTTGTTATTTATCTATTTTTTTACAAAAGAAAAGCATATTCCTAAATATCATGTCACTTGATCGTCAGAAGATTTCCATTGACTAGCTTCATTTTAGGTGTAAGGAAGCTGAGTGAGGCTCAGATATGTTAAGTCTAATTCCAAAGACACTCAACTAGTAAGCGTTAAGCTACCTGTAACTGAATACCTCTGACCTCAAAGCCTGGGACTCTTTCATTCTTCTAGACTTCTAGAATTGTCTGCAAACTCTTTACAGTTTAGACCAGCATACAAGGTTCTTCATTTGATGCCTCGGTTAGCCTCTTGGCAGGGTCTCACCACTCCCTACCCCACACTCCAGGTTTCAGCCACAGTAAACAAATTACATTTCCTCCACAGGCTGGGCTGTGCTTTATTTTTTTTCTCCATGTCTTTGGGCATGCTCTTCTCCCGACCTGGAATTATCTCTTCTTTCTACTGATAAGTCATGTTTCCTCTCTCAGAACAAGCTACGGGGTCAGTAGGACTAGGAGGCCATCTCTGACTAACCACTGACCTCCTTTCCTGGGACAACCCCCTGCCCCCAGACTGGCTCTGCCCACGGGCCCCGCTTGCGTTTGCCCGTGGGCCGCCCCTGCTTCGCACAGGCAGGCGCAGGCATCTGGCGAGGGTCCCCTGCCCAGGCAGACGCCCTGAGCTGGTGCGCCCGGTGGGATGGGGGAAGGGGCACTTTCTTTCCCGCTCCCGCCCCCCTCTGCACTGGCTTGCGGCTGCCTGGGCTGCTCCGCTGGTGGGGGCGCCCCCACGGTGACTGAGCCACCACGGGGTGGAGCGTCGCCGCGGGCTGGGAGACAACTCCGAGAGTGAAAGCATTCTCCCGGAGAGCTGCCTTTTCCCGTCTCCTCTCAGTCCTGCGCCGGCCGCTGCGTAAGGTCCCCGCCCTAGATCACTGCCACTGGGGATGGGAGGAGGTCGCTTACCTCCTTCCACTGCTTCCCAGGGGATTTGGTACCCCCATCTTCAGACGAATGGCTGTGTGGTCCTCTCAGACGTCTCTTGTCTTGTGCCGATGTCCTCAGTTGGCTAATGAGTGTCCTTCTCATTGTATCTTAGGGGGGAAAGATTCAGGGACCACCACCTGCCATGATGCTGACGTGACTCTCAATATAATTTTTTGTTGACTTCTCAGCAACTCCTTCTAGAGATAAGCTCTTGAGGGGATGTTTAATTTCTTTGACTGTCCAGTGGCTAGGGCAGGGCTTAGCACAAGTAGGAGGTCTTGTGGAGGGAGGCATGCTTATTTTAAGCCTGTGCTGGATGCTGGGTCAGATGAGCTGAATGGACACCATGGGAGACATCTCAGGGCCTTACAACCCAGGCAGTGAGGCCCTGCTGCAGTGTCAGAATGGGTTTGGGACTACCAGCAAGGAGAGGCTGGGTTTTGTGTCAAACCAACAGTAAAAATAAAACTCTGCATATTCTCCAGCTGTAGCCAATACTCTGCCCAAGAAATGGACAGAGAAGCGGACCTGTTCTTCTTTGGGTCCATCTCTGCCCAGAAGCTACAGGAGGTCAGAGACGTGCTGTAGCGCATGTGGTGAGTGACGAAGCCTTTAGACAGAGCCCAGCCAGGATAATCAGGTTTTTGTCCACTGGGAGTTGGTTTTCAAATTGTGATGAAACATAAATAACATAAAATTTACCATTGTAATCGTTTTTCAGTCTACAATTCGGTGGTATTAATTACCTTCACAGTCTTGTGCAACCATCACCACTGTCTGTTTCCAGAATTTTTCATTACCCTAAACAGAAACTTTGCACTCACATTCAATAACTCCATATTCCTCCCCTCCCCCAGCCCCTGGTAAGCTCTATTCTACTTTTAGTCTCTAGGAATTTGTCTTTTCTAGGTACCCCAAATGAATGGAATCAGGCAATATGTGCCCTTTTGTGTCTGATTTATTTCACTTAGCATAATGTTTTCAAGGATTATCCACTTGCAGCGTGTGTCAGAACCTCATTCCTTTTTACCCAGTGTATGTATATACCACATTCGGTTCATCCACTCATCTGTTGGTGGATACTTGGGTTGTTGCCACCTTTGGCTATTGTGGATGATGTTACAATGAACACTGGTGTACAAGTATCTGAGTCTCTGTTTTCAATTTTTGGGGTTATATAGCCAGGAGTGGAATTGCTGAGTCATATGAATTTGACTGTTTAAATTTTTGAGGAACGTCATTGGAAGTTTTGATAATTCTATGTTTTGCCTCAGTCACAGGGGCGTTATCTTCTCAACTTGGGGAGATTCTTGTGCTGATAGGGACACTCAGTGTTAAGACTCAGGGGAGGAGTCCGTGAGTCAGTGACGTTTCTGGTTCCCAGGATCTTTCTGGTTGTGGGGCCTGAGAAGGCCTATGTGCTCTCAGACAGGGGGCTCTGGGCTGCTTCCCTCTGCAGATGGCCTGTTTTTGCTCCACGCTGAGAATGGTGTCATCTACCAGACCTTCTGTGACATGACCTCTGGGGGTGGTAGCTGGACCCTAGTGGCCAGTGTGCATGAGAACAACATGCTGGGGAAGTGCACGGTGGGTGATCGCTGGTCCAGTCAGCACAGCAGCAGGGCAGACTATCCAGAGGGGGATGGCAACTAAGCCAATCACAACACCTTTGGGTCTGCAGAGGTGGCCACCAGTGATGACTACAAGGTTGGTGCCACTCGCCACCCACTTGGGAAAAGGTGAGAAGCTGAGTGTGGCTGGACCATACCATGTAGAAGGGAGGGTTGGTAGATGGGGATGTGGAGACAGGGCTGGAGAAGAAAGAAATGCTTCCATATCATGAACCACAGCTTTCTCCCAACAAGGCTGTTAGGGACTTGGGTGGTGGGGAGGCATCATCATCTGCTGGAAGTGGGGGTGTCTGAGCACTGCTGGCCGTCTGCCCTCCTGGAGCCCCGAGCTCTCGGTTCCACTGAGGGTGCATGTGTGGGCCTGGCGCTGAGGGACCTCCTGGCCTGGTCAGGCTCAGTGTCTGTCGATCTCCAGAACCCTGGCTACTAGGACATCCAGGCCCAGGACCTGGGCATCTGGCATGTGCCCAAAAGTCCCTCCTGCACGATTGGAGGAACAGCCCCCTGCTGAGGAGCCGCACCAGGAATGGCTTCTTCCAGAGTCTGGGACATAATCTGCTCGGCCTCTACCAGGTGCACAGGGCTACTGGCTGGGGCTTGTTTTCATGAGTGTAGGGAGAAGCAAGTGTTTGAGGTTTGGTATGTGCCATCTTTCTATGGTCCTGTCTCCCATGTTCCCCTAACCTTGATTTGCTGACTGCTTGTGTCCCACTTCTCTCAGGAATTCTGAGTCAGGCAAGGAAGAGACCTTGGGAGGGAGAGAAGGGAGAAGACAAGCAGGGCAGTGAGAGGAAGTGAGAGAGAGAGAGCACACAAGAGTGTGCAGGGTGGCCTGATCTGCTGGAGAAGCACAGCTCCTGAGCGACCGTCACCAGCAAAACGGAAAGATTCTTATTTTGACCGATTGTGAAATAATCACTGTCACTGAGACAGCATTTCTTCCCCTTTCTCCTCTAGGAATGGCAGCATCCCTGAGAGAGCCAAAGCTGATGTCCTTACTCAATGACTTTTTTGTACCTTGTAGAAATTCCCAGTGAAACATGGAGAAGTGTTGGACTGACAACGGCCCAGCGATACCTGTGGTCTCCAATTCTGGTGATGCCCAGAAAACAGCATCGTATCACTCACCCCCTTGGCCAGAGTGAGTCTTTAATGTTCCTCTGAACTCTTAGTAGGAAAGGTGGTAAATTCGGTTGTGATAGTAACAGTTATTTTCACTTACTACAGCCCAGTTTTCTTCTATGAATGTTCTGTGTATTGTTTCATTTAATCTACATGACTACCCTAGAGGTCTGAACTGTTATTAACTCCATGTTACAGATCGGGAGACTGAAGCTCCGTGAGGTTCAGGGACTTGCCCAAGCTCACAGGGTGGACGTGGCTCTCAGCATTTGGACCGAGAGAATTTGGCTCCAGACTCTTGACTCCTAGCAACCCCACTATCAGCCCCCCAGTAACTTGTTAGGATCAGGCCAGGTTCACGTGCACTGGGCAGAACAACCAACACAAGGGGGCGACAGTTTCATTTCTAACACGACGAGTAACCATCAGTTTATTTGATGCGAATCTAAGATGCGAATCTAAACTTGGCAGCATACTATCCTTCCCAGAGGCTGAGCCTATGATATAAAATTCAAAGCTGTTATTATGTATATCTGGGATTGGAGACTTGAAAGGAGAAAAGGACAAGTGTAAATAGGAACAGAGTGAACACACCTGCTGATGCTGCAGCTGCACCCCTGCAGGTGTTTGCTGGTGATTGTCCTGCAGAGGCGGGTTTCTCCTCACAAGCTCCCGGCAGAGGAGAGGCCCTCTCTGAGGATCAGCTCTTGGTCTCTGGGGTTGGGGAAAAGTCCCTCTTGGCCAAGCATGGGGCAAGGATGCACTAGCCACTGGTTACAATGTTGCAGTGTTGGGCTGAAGTCTGAGCTTTGGCGCAGAGAATCTCTGGGCTGACCTAAGGAGGCTGTTTCTAGCGTCTTCCTTGAATGCTGTTTTCTGCCTCTTCTGGGATTTCAGAGGAATTCACTGCAGGATTTGTCCAGTTCAGAGTATTTAATAATGAGAGCAGTCAACACTTGGTGTCCTGGAGTGAGAGTCACCAGGTGTCACACGGAGTACTCGAGTCCTTGTGGGGATCAAGAGGCACGTGTGTAAAGTTGTTTGTCAGTGAGCGTGTGTGTGGTGTGACTATGGTGTGAGTGTGTGTGTATGTGGGGAATATAACCTTCCCTGACTTCTTGCTGAGTCACAGGGGACAGAGCTGTGGGATCCTCTGTCCAGGTACAGACCTCCTGGACCTGTGAGGACTGACTCCCGGGACAGGTGGACTGGGCTCCCACCTGCGGCAGCCTTGATGTCCTCTGTAGGCCTGAGATCGTTAGACTCCTGTTGTGTTTTCCAGTCTCTGGGGATGTCTCATGGCCAGGGGCACGATGAGGAGGGAGCCCTCGGGTGCTCAGAGTCAGAGCTGTCAAGAGCGAGCATGTTCACTCAGGACCCACTTCTCTCCAGATTCACGGTCTGAGACAAGTGTCCTTAGCTGCTGGCAGGTGACCCTGAAGATCCTATCTTTTCTTCCTTCCTCAGCCATCAGCTTGTCCCTTTCCCAGTCAGGATGAGGCAGCTCTGCTGTGAAGGAGGCCCTGGGATCTGATGGGGGAATGATGAGTGTGGGCGCACTAAATGGGCAGGTCTCTGTGCATCCCTTCTCTTTGTGACAACCTGGCTCTCGTGGCTCCTTTCAGCCAAAGCCCAGAGCACGTGTAATGCAGTGTGTATGTGTGCCTCAGGTACCTTAACAAGGCATGCAGTGAGTACCTGTGCTGTGCTGGTGTGGGAGACACAAAGATGGCATGTTCCTTGCTCAGCGTTCAGTAGGACGGACATTCACGCAAACACATAATTGTAGTCTGATGCATCCGAGGTATATAGAAATATTAGTGAGGGGCTACATGAGCACCTGACTCTGCTGGGATGTCAGGGGTAGTGACTGCAGGAAAGGTAACTTCTGAGCTGTGCCTTGACAGATGTATAGAAGTTGATGATGTATCAGTGTAATGTAGGTTGAGGGAAGAGCGCATTCAAAATCATTAATGTTAAAGGCACCACGTCATGTTGTGAGAGCAGCAAGCTATTTGGTAACTTTGGAGCATAGGACGTATGTTGGGTAGAGGCAGGAGCTGATGCTGGACATTTTAACAGGAGCCAGATCATGGAGGGATTTCTACATCATGCCAGTGATTTTGGACTTTATGCGGTAGATGATATTTAAATGCTGCATTAAAGCATTTAATGGGAAGTTTGACCTGATCATCTTTGTGGTTTACAAAGATCATGCTGGTAGCACAATGGTGACATACTCTAGGTTGTGGGAGGTTCAATAGTCCAGATTAGGCCTGAAGTAGGGCAGTGCTCCTGGGGATGAATAGTGGATAATGATGGATTCTAAAGATTTTAAATTTATGACGAGTTGAATACAGAAGATGGGAAGGGAAGAAGTTTAGAATAACCTCATGGTCCTCATTTGGGTGGCTGAGTGTCGTTTATCATGTCAAGATGTCTGGATGATGAACCGATTTGGGGGTAACGAGGGATACCATTAACTCTGCTTTAGTCGTGTAACGCTTGAGGTACCTGTGTGGATATCCAGGTGGCAGTTGGATTTCGAGATCTTCAGCACAAGAAATATTTGGACTGGAGATAGAGATTTTGGGGCCATCGGTGAATTACTAGTAACTGAAGCCAAAGGGGTCATGCAATCTCTAAGGGAGAGAAAGACGTGTCCTCCACTGGGGAACAGCACTTAAGGAACACATGAAGGAAGAACCTAGCCAAGGAACCTGAGGATGAATGTTCAGAGATGTTGAAGAAAAGTCAGGAGACAATGATGGCACTAGAGCTAAAGAAAGAGAGGTTTTTATGTGAGGAATGGATCCACACTGCCACTGGAAAGTCTGATAGGACCAGAGATTCCCACAAAGATGTCGTTGGCCTCACCAGCAGAACTCTCCTTACCATGTCTCCCTCTCCTTATTTCCCAGTATGGCATTGGTGGAGGAGGGTTCTCCCCTGAGTCTAACCCCTTGCAGTTTTGGGAGGATTTCTGTGGTTTCATTGGAATAGATATGGAACTCATGCTACTTTCTGCAAAAGCTGGGAGATAACTGGAGGCAGCTGTGCATTTGTTCTGCCTGTGAGAGCTTCATGGACTGAGACCCAGACCTCTTCTCCGAACCATGGGATCCCAAGGATGGAGAACAACTCACCTAGTAAGAAGAATGTTAATGGCAGAAGATAGAAGAAGAAATCCCATGGATTCAAGGCTTAGTGTTTTGTGAATTCTTTTCCTGCAGAGAGTGAAGCACTGTAGGATATTTCAAAACAATGTCTATTGTTCTGGTTGATTCTACTTTAACCACTTTTGTGCTTGGAATGTTAGGGCTCAGGAACCACGCTAGAGGAGCAGGCCACCCCCCACCCCTCTTTCAGGTAGCCCTTAAAATAGCCAGAGAAATTAAGAGCGGGGGGAAGCCTTTTATTCTAACCCTTCCTAACTCACTCACATGGACTGATCAATTTGTGTCCTTAACCTGAAGATCCTAAAGAAGAAGGAGTTCAGTTTGGGGGAGTGGGGGCACTAAAGAAGGAAAGAGATTCTCCCAGTATCCATATCTGGTATATTCTAGCCATAGTTGTGGGCCATTCTCCTGAGGAATGGATGGGGCTGGCAGGCCTGTGATGATGGTGACATTTCTTGTGCTGTGGCTTGACTGCTCCTGGGCTCCCATCTTCGGGTACTTATTCAAAAGGAGCCAAGTGGCCAAATCATCCCCAATGTGTTATTGGTATAGATAGGATGTGGATGACATCAGTCCTGACTGACCCATGACTCAATCTTAGACATTTTATAGTGTTTTCCCCTAGGATGCAAATCTGATGATATCAAGCCCTTCCAATTCTCCCCACCTCAAGTGTCAATTATTTCTCACTGGCTAGAACATGAAGTTCAAAGTCCTTAGACCTTGGGGAAATTAGAAGATGGGGAAGAACAGGAAGGAATAGTAGGAGGAGAAAGGGAAGAAGGGAAAGAAGAAGAAGAAGGACAAAAAAGGGATGAAGGGGATGAGGGAGGGGAAGAAGTTTGCTTTGAAAATATCTGGGAGGTTTAGTTGTTTAAATTAGATTTATTTGGTCCTGGGTCAGAAATTGCTGGTATCTCTCTATCATCTTTCTTCCTCTATTTTTTTCCTTGTCCCCATTCTCTATCCCCAAACACAGAATCTCTGCCCCTCATTGCTCTCAGGTGCCCTTCCTGCAACTGGAGAATACGACAGGGAACCTGAACAAGTTTTCGTCTCTGGTTGGTGTTCCCCTGTATGTGACTCAGCTCCTGTGTGGGTGTGCACAGACCAGTGGTGGGACAGATAAGAGAACATTTTTTCTTTTCCATGTATTCCTTGATGCATTCATTCCAACAATATTTAATGAATGGGTATTAGGTTTGAGGTTAAGGGCTGGGGGTACAGTGATAGAGAAGACAGATGAGCCCCGTTCTACAGCTGCAGGTGGTGGAACCTACAGGCTATTTTGGTGCAAGCTGACAAGTGCTCAGATGACGACATCCAGAGGAGCAGCCCCAACTCCAGAAAAGAATGTTAGGAAGGACCTCTCTGAGAAGGAAACTTTACCTTAATTGTTCTCCCTTACACTCTGGAGTGACCACAGAGATCTCTGAGCTGGGAAGCTTTGCACCTGTCATTGTTTTCATTGTGCCCCACATCTGTAGAGTGACGTCATTAAAGATCCAAGCTCTGGAAGTAGAGGAAGTTAGTCCAAATCATGGCTCCCTGAATTCAGCTGACCCTTGGAAAGTTATTCATATATCAAAGTCTCAGTTTCCTTAGCTGAATACAGATAATAATAAAATACAGATAATAACAGTAAAGTCCTCACATGTGGTTTTCATAAAAATTAGATAAAATAACATGTACAGCCCTTCAAAGAGTGCCTGACTTACAATAACTGCTTGATACTGTTAGCTATTATTCCATTGTATCCTTGAGAGTTTTAAAAAGTCTACTTCAATTCATTTTCACCCACTCACTATAAAGAAGTTTTGGGGCTCTTTTGCTGAAGAATCACTGCATTGTGGCAAACTCTGAAGCAGATGTAAAGAAAACTAAGACATGTTCCTTGACTCATAGAGTTCAGTGGGAGGGAGAGTGAAGTCAGGGGGACGGCAGGGAGAGACGTTTATATATGTAAATTATTCAAACTCTCTGAATACATTTTGTTTTCTATATAGTTTAAGAGACTAATGCATTACAAAATTATTAGTTTATGTGTTTGGACGCACAATGTACAAATATGTAATTTTGTGACATCAACAACTGAAAGGGATGGGGACAGAGTTGTAAAGGAGCAGAGTTTTTGTATGATATTGCATTTAAGCTGGCACAAATTCAAATATGGTGTTATAACTTTAGGACGTGAAACATAATCCCCATGAATACCACAAGGAAAATAGCTATAGAATATACACGGAAGGAATTTAAATGTTTCACTACAAAAACATCAACTAAATACAAAAGAAGACAGCAATGCAGACAATGAGGGATAAAAAAGCTATAAGGTATATAGGAAACAAAGCAAAATGACAGAAATAAGTCCTTCCTTATCAGCAATTACTTTAAATATATATGGATTAAATTCTCCAATCCAAAGACAGAGATTGGCAGAATGGATTAAAAAAAACATGATCCAACTATATGCTGTCTAGAAGAGACTCACTTTAGATCCAAAGACACAAATAGGTTAAAGGTGGAAGGAAGGGAAATGATATTCCATGCAAATAGTAACCAAAAGAGAGCAGGATTGGCTATACTAATATCAGACAAAATAGACTTTAAAGAAAAAATTTCCAAGAGACAAAGGACTTTATTTTTTTATTTTATTTTTTTTTACTTATGGTTCCATTTTATTTTTTTTTATTTTTTTTTAAAGATTTTTTATTTATTTATTTTTACCCCAAAGCCCCAGCATATAGTTGTCTGTCATAGCTGCACATCCTTCTAGTTGCCGTATGTGGGACGCGGCCCCAGCATGGCCAGAGGAGCGGTGCGTCAGTACGCACCCGGGATCCGAACCCGGGCCGCCGGCAGCACAGTGCGCGCACTTAACCGCCAAGCCACGGGGCCAGCCCCAAAGGACTTTATATATTAATTAAAGATTCAATACAGCAAGAAGATATGACAATTAACATTTATACAACTAATAACAGACCATTAAAAATATATGAAGCAAAGATTGACATAATTGAAAGGAGAAATAGTGCTACAGTAATTGTTGGAAACTGTTATTCAGTAATAATCTACTAGTCTACTCTGATAGTCTACTAGTCTACTCTCGATAATGGATAGAACAACCAGAGAGAAGATAAGTAAGGACATAGAGGCCTTGAACAACACAATAAATGAACTAGATCTAACAGGTAAATACAGAGTACTCTACACAACAAAAACAGAATACACATTCTTCTCAAGTGCACATGGATCATTTTCTAGGAAAGCCAAATATTAGGCCACAAATTAAGTCTCAATAGATGTAAAAAATAGATAGCATACAAAGTATCTTCTCTGATGACAATGGGATGAAGTTAGAAATCAACAGAAAGAAAACAGGAAAATTAAAAATTGTGTGGAAATTAAACAGCACACTCTTAAGTAACCAATGGATCAAAGAAGA
Source organism: Ceratotherium simum simum (assembly GCF_057802395.1). Taxonomy (NCBI): domain Eukaryota; kingdom Metazoa; phylum Chordata; class Mammalia; order Perissodactyla; family Rhinocerotidae; genus Ceratotherium; species Ceratotherium simum. The sequence goes on along the minus strand of NC_141901.1, from coordinate 34,982,891 downwards.
AATCACAAGGGAAATAAAAAAATACCTAGAGACAAATGAAAACAAAACCACAACATACCAAAACTTATGGGACACAGCAAGAGTAGTGCTAAGGGGGAAATTTATAGCTAAAAATGCTTACATTAAAAAAGAAGAAAGCTCTCAAATCAATAACCTAACTTTAAAACTTAGGGAACTAGAAGAAGAAGAAGCTAAACCAAAAGCTAGCAGAAGGAAGGAAATAAAGATTAGAGCAGAGATAAATGAAATATAGAAAAAGAATCGAGAAAATCAATGAAACCAAAAGCTGTTTCTTTGAAAAGATCAACAAAACTGTCAATCTTTGGATGGACTATGAAAAAAAGAGAAAAGACTCAAATTACTAACATCAGAAATGAAAATGGGGGAGATTCCTACTGATTCTAGAGAAATAAAAAGGGTATAAGAGAGAACTATGAACAATTGTATGCTAGCAAATTGGATAACTTAGATAAAAATGGACAAATTCCTAGAAACACAAAACCTACCATAATTAAATCACAAAGAAATAGAAAATCTGAATAGAGCTATAACTAGTAAGGAGATTGAATCAGTAATCAAAAATCTCCCAACAAAGAAAAACCCTGGATCTGATGGCTTCACTAGTGAAGTCTACCAAACATTTAAGGAAGAACTAACACAAATCCTTTTCAAACTTTTGAAAAAATTGAATAGGAGGAAACACCCTCTAACTCATTCAATGAGGCCAGCAGTACTTGCTGCCAAAGTCAGACAAAGACACTACAAGAAAAGACAACTACAGACTGATATCCCTTATGAACATTGATGCAAAAATCCTCAACAGAATATGAGCAAATCGAATTCAGTAGAATATTAAAAGCATTATATACCATGTCCAATTGGGATTTATTCCTGGAATGCAAAGATGGCTCAACATACAACAATTGATCAATGTAATCACCACATTAACAGAATGAAGGATAAAAGCCCCACGATCATCTCAACGGAGGCAGGAAAAGCATTTGATAAAACTCAACACCCTTTCATGATAAAAACAAAATAGGAATAGAAGGAAACTATTTCAATGTAATAAAAGCCATAGATGAAAAACCCACAATGAGCCTCATACTCAGTAGTGAAAGACTAAAAGCTTTTCCTCCAAGATCAGAAACAAAACAAGGATGACCTTTTGCTACTTCTATTCAACATAGTACTGGAAGTTATAGCCACAGAAATTAGGCAAGAAAAAGAAATAAAAGGGACTCGAATTGGAAAGGAAGAAGTAAAATTTCCCTGTTGGCAGATGATATGATCTTTTACGTGGAAAACTCTAAAGATTCCACAAAAATATTGTTAGAACTAATAAATGATTTCTGCAAAGAAGCAGGATATGAAGTCAACACGGGAAAATTAGTTGCATTTCCATACACTAACAATGAACAATTTGAAAAGGAAATTAAGAAAACAATTCCATTTACAAACGCATCAAAAAACATATAATACCTAGGAATTAACTTAGCCAAGGAGGTGAAAGACTTGTACAATGAAAACTATAAAACAGTTCTGAAAGACATTAAAGAAGACACAAAGAAATGAAAAGGCATCTTATGTTCATGGACTGGAAGACTTAATACTGCTAAGACGTCAGTACTGCCCAAAGTGATGTACGGACTAAATGCAATCCCTACCAAAATCCCACTGATTTTTTTTCAGAAACAGAAAAACCATCCTAAAATTCATATGGAATCTCAAAGGACCCTGATGAGCCTAAGCAATCTCGAAAAAGAAGAACAAAGCTGGAGGACCCACACTTCCTGATTTCAAAACTTACTACAGCTACAGTAACCAAAACAATGTGATTCTCGCATGAAGGTAGACATATAGACCAGTGGAATAGAACAGTGAGCCAGAAATGAACCTTTGCACATGTGGTCAAATGATTTCAACAAGAGTGCCAAGACTATTCAATGGGGAAAGGACTGTCTTTTCCATCAATGGTGCTGGGAAAACTGGATATGCACATGCAAAAGAATGAAGTTGGACCCTTACCTTACACCATATACAAAAATTAACTAAAAACAGATCCATGACCTAAATGTAAGACCTAAAACCATCAAACTCTTGGAAGAAAACATAGGGCAAAAGCTTCATGACATTGGAATTGGCAATGATTTCTTGGATATGACACCAAAGGCATAGGCAACAAAAGAAAAAGTAGACAAATTGTACTTCATGAAAATGAAAAAATTTTGTGCATCAAAAGACACTACTAGCAAAGAAAAAGGTAACCTACAGAATGGGAAAATCATATCTCTCATAGGGGATTAAGAGTCAGAATATACAGAGAACTCCTAAAACTCAGCAACCAAAAAAACAAACAACCCAATTAAAAAATGGGCAAAGGACTTCAACAGACATTTCTCCAAAGATGGTATACAAATAGCCAATAAACATGTGAAAGGCTGTTCTATACCACTAATCGCTAGAGAAATGCAAATCAAAACTGGAATGAGATACCACCTCACACCCATGAGGATGGTCATTATCAAAAAATAAAACAAAAACAAAAACAAGTGTTGGAGAGGATGTGGAGAAATCGGAACACTTTTGCACTGTTGGTAGGAATGTAAAATGGTACGGCCCCTGTGGAAAACAGTATGGCAGTCCCTCAAAACTTAAAAATAGAATTACCATATGACCCAGCAATTCCACTTTCGGGTATATACTCAAAAGGATTCAAAGCAGGTCTTGAAGAGATATATTTGTATACCTATGTTCATAGCAGCATTATTCACAATAGCAAAAACGTGGATGCAACCCAAGTGTCCATTGATCAATGGATAAATAGATAAGCAAAATATGGGATATACATACAATGGAATACCTTTCAGCCTTAAAGAGGAAGGAGATTCTGACATATGCTGCAACATGGATGAATCTTGAGGACATTATGCTAAGTGAAGTAAGCCAGTCACAAAAAGGCAATTACTGTATAATTCCACTTATAAGAGGTACTTAGAATAACCAAATCCTAGAGACAGAAAGGAGAATGGTGGTTGCCAGGGGCTGAGGGGAGGGGAGAATGGAGAGTTATTGTTTAATGGGTATGGAATTTCAGTGTTGCAAGATGAACGGAGTTATGGGGATGGATGATGGTGATGGTTGCATAACAATAAGAATGTCTTTAATACCACTGAAATATACACTTCAAATGGTTAAGATGGTAAATTTTATGTTATGTGTATTTTACCAGAATAAAAAATTGGGGAAAGAACCCCACTGTGAATAAAGCTATGTCTGAGTCAACAGTTTCAGATTTCCATCTCCAGAGTCCTTCCAACTGCCCAAGAATATGGAATGTCTTTAGGCCAGTGGTTTTCAAACTGTACTGTGCATCAGAATAATCTGGAAGGCTTACTAAAATGCATTGCTGGAGCTCACTCCCAGAGTTTCTGATTCAGAAGATATATAGAGGGACCCAAGAATTTGCACTTCTAGCAAGTTCCTAGGTGATTCTAATGCTGCTGGTCTGGGAACCACACTTTGAGAACCACTGTCCTAGAATTTCTATTCTCTAGTTAGGATCTTAAATTAGTTTGCTAAAGCTGCTATAACAAAATACAACAAACTGGGTCGGTTAAACAACAGAAATTTGTTTCACAGTTGTGGAGGCTGGAAGTCAGAGATCAAGGTGTCAGAAGGGCTGATTTCTTCTGAGGGCTGTGAGGGAGGATCTGTTTCACGCCTCCCTCCTATCTTCTGGCTGTTCACTGGCAATCTTTGGCGTTCCTTTGCTTATAGATGCATCCTGATCTCTGCCTTCATCGTCACATGATGTGTCTGTCACTCTGTCCAAATTGCCCCTTTTATAAGGATACTGGTCATATTGGATTATGGCCCACCCTAATGACATCATCTTAATTTGATCACCTCCTAAGAACCTATTTTCAACTAAGGTCGTATTCTGAGGGACTGGGGTTGGGACTTCAACATCTTTTGGGGGGACACAATCTAACTGATAACACGTCCCTTCTATATTTTAGTCTCTGCTTGGCCGAACAATTCACTCAGTAGCCCATTGAGCATTATCGCAGGCAATTCTGTCCTTTCCTTTTCTGCAGTCCTGTCCTGGCCTTGACCACTTTAATGATTGGGTGCCTTTGTCCTCCTTTATACGGTAGGCTCGCAACAGAGTTGGGCTTCTGGTTCCACTTTCTTGGAATTTTAGAGGAGAAACACTCCCTTCTTTGTACATCTGTTTCTGCTCCTTTAGCATCAAGAACAAACCCATCACAGTGGGCCATAAGACAAAACATGTACAGAAATCCATAACTTTCTTATATACATAAGTAACAACACGTTAGAAGGAAAGATTCCATTTACGATAACAGTAAAAAAGATAAACTATCTTGGGATAAATTTAACAAGTAATGTGTGAGATCTAGATGACAAAACTTGAAATACTGAAAGATTGTGAGGGAAATGGCACAGACCTGGAATAACCAGGATGGAGGTACCAGCAAAGCATGCTGACGGATGGTATAGGGAGCCAGCTGGTCACAGACTCCACAGTTAAAATATCCAGGTCTTCTGTAACTGTTTCCTTTGATAACCAACTCAACTGCACATAACAATGACAATGCCATGTGGGATTTTCAGGAGTTCTTTATATGTTCTGGATACAAGCCTTTTTCTATGTGTTATGAAATCTCTTCCCATTCGGTGGCTTGTCTTTTCGCTCTCTTGATGTGTCTCTGATGAACAGAGGTTCTTAATTTTCATGAATTGCAATTTATTGTTTCTCTTTCTTTTTGTGTCTTATTTAATTAATCTTTCCTTATTCCTAGGTCATGAAGATATTCAGCTATGTAATATTCTGGAAGCACTATTGTTTGATGTTTCACAGATAAATCTACAATCCACCTGTAATTAATTTTTGTATTTATTATGAGGTAGGAGTTGCTTAACTTTCTTTTCCGTGTTGATTTCAAATGGTCCCAGCACCCCTGTGATGGAAAACACTGCTACTTTCCCCACTTCTCTGTACTTTCCTGCTAGGTGGTTTGGTGCCCATTTGCTTTTTCCACTTATTTCCTCTCCACACTCTCATTTCCTTGGAGTGTCCCATCCTTGGACAGCCAGGCTGGGAATAAGGGGATTTCACATAACTTGGTTGTCCTGGAGAGTGGATGAGAAGAGAGACCACTTAAAGGGGTAACAGTGGGAGACTCCGGCAGAAGTCCAAAAATCATCTCCCCAGGTCTGAAGCCCGTAGCCCGCTGAAAGATCTCTGCAGTTCAGAGACATCCACTGTCACCCAGGGTAGACCCTGCTGCTAGGAACATCTTAGCACAGCTCTGTTCCCTCCACTCCAGTGAACCACTAACCTGAAGGAATTGCTGCTCCTAAGAAAGTGACTCATGGGCACTGAACCCTCTCCTGCCTATGAAGAAAAACAGCAGAAAACAGAATTTGGTCATTGTCATTGAAAAAATAAAACCAAGACGCAGAAAGTCATTGTCCTAATGATCACTTGTATTTCCCTTCCTCCTTTCTGGGCATGAAACCCCAAAGAGAAAGGGATGGGAGACTTCATCACCAACTTGATCACAGCCCCCGATTCTCCTTCCACAGGGGTATAGGAGCTTTCTCTTTCTCTCTCCTTCGTGACTGACTGGAATGGATAGTTCCCTGCTACATGGGGATCCTGTGCTTGTTTTTAGACCTCTGGGGATTGCTCTGAGTCTTTTATGAGGAAATCCCAGTGGTGTCCTCTTCTGTCCACAATCTTCACTCAATGCAGATGAGGCCTTCAGTTTTCTCAGGGCTAGCCTAGACTCAAGACAGAATCATAGACTTAGAACTTATCATCAAGTTCATTTACTTCCGTGGGAAACCATCTGAAGTTACAAAATTTTAGCTCTTTTTGCTCTTTTTGCTCTCACATATGGGCACACCGTAGAAGGATATTATCAAGTCAGATGCACCTGACACCCTGTTATTGGAGAAGCATGCAGTTTATATCGTACCCTATGGCTCAAAGAAAGATGATTATGAACACTGTATGTCTGTGTATTTGAGAATGAGTGACATCTATTGGGGTCTGACCATAATGGGTCTCGTGGGACACCTACATCACACGAATAGAGAAGAAATTCTGACACTAAGTCCTGTCAATATGAGTGTGGTGGAATAAGTGCTAGCATCGGACACGATCCTCGTCTTTTGTACACTCAGTGCTGTTCAGATTCTTACTCTGTATGATAGCATTAATGTTATTGGTATAAATAAAGTTGTGGAATATGTTCAGAGTCTACAGAAAGAAGATAGTTATTTTGCTGGAGATACTTGGGGTCCCACGAAGCAGCTGGTCTAACTGGAGTTAATGGTCTGCTGGAAGTTCCAGCATGCACTGTGCTAGTTATAGCAGCATACAGGAGCACTGGAACAGAGGGGGCCAGTCTAAAAGACAAGGGCTAAATACAGTGCAGGCTGGAGAGACCAGCTGCTTCATGGGGTGTGAAAATCTACTTTTATAGAATAGGGAGAAATTGATACAAGATTCTCATCTTGTGGGGTGGCAACTTTGGCTCTACTGGGGAAGCTGGATGCTATTAATGTGGAAAAGACAATCAAATTTGTTTTATTATGGATGAACTTTAATGATGGATTTGGTTGCAGGCCAGGTTCTGAATCCCATGCTGGGCAAATCTATCATTGCACAGGATTCCTGGCTATTACTAGCCAACTGCATCAAGCCAATTCTGATTTACTTGGTTGTTTGGCTTTGTGAACAACAGTTACCGTCAGGTGGACTCAATGGAAGACCAGAGAAGTTACCAGATGTATGCTCTTCATGGTGGGTCTTGGTTTCCCTAAAGATAATTGGAAGGCTTCATTAGATTGATGGAGAGAAACTGCATAGTTTCATCTTAGCACATCAAGGTAAAGAAACAGGAGGATTTGCAGACAGGCCAGGCGATATGGTAGATCCTTCTCACACTTTATTTGGAATTGCTGGATTTTCACTTTTGGGGAACAATAGATTAAACCTCTTAGTCCTGTTTTCTGCATGCCTGAAGAAGTACTCTGGAGAGTGAATGCTCAACCTGAACTCGTGAGCTAGATTCATTGATGCAAAAGTTGCTTAGTACAGTGTTGCCATCTGAACGTTTGTGTATTTGAAGTGCTTATCAAACTTAAAAATGACTACTATGTTAATATTTTGTAAATGAATTGTGTTAATTTTAATAAATTGTATAATTATACACACTGTAAAATAAAGACCTTTATTGTAGTTTATTGTATTGTTAATTTTCTCCTGGAATGCTGTTATTCTGAGTACGATCTTTTGTTTATGCTTCAATGTATTTGTTATTTGCATGTCTCCATAACAGCAAACTTACTTCGTTTAAAAACTCTAGTTAGTTGAAGAGGTCTTGCATTCTGCTTGATTTTCCCATGTACTCCCTTTATGTTACGTAACGATAGTTAATGTAAATTGGTCTGTGCCAAGGAGAATGTTAACTGAGAAAAATTGATAAAGCCCGTATATGAATTAAAAGATGAAGTAAAAAACATAAAAAAATAAGATTAGCCAATTAGAGATTAAAAAGCAAAAATCTAACGTCTATTACAATTTCATTTTACCTGAAAGATATTTTAACAAAAACAAAATAGAAAGGACACAATCACAGAGTAAACATAGTTCTTTGGTTTGAATAGATCTAGTTTCAAGGAAAACCCACATTTTTGTTCTTATACTTTTTATGTTGTTGCCAACCACTGGAATGTGTCATGACCTGCTGCAACCTTTGGATGGCAATATGGGAAACTTCGATTCAGTACAAACCCCTCTGATAACTAAAACATTTGCTGTCATTCATACCCGGGAGTCAATGAGTTCTTTGAGCAAAAATATTTACCTCCTTCTCCCAATAATAGAATCAATCACTTCTTCCTACATATTTTCATATTTCGGGGGAAAGCTTTTATTATATAACTGATAACATTGCTCTTCAAAGATTTGTCTTTTTTAGCAAGTCTTAGGAAAAAGTTGGTGATTTCCTCTGTTTGCTAAGCTAATATTTTCTATTTTGAGAATGCCAAGGAAACATCACCCCAAAAGCTAGAGAGATAGGCTAATGGAGAGAATCACAGCTTACTGGGAACAGAAGCTGCTGGAGCCAGCAACTGGTAGGAACACTTCAACAGTAACTGACAAATTGCTGGTGGCTGAGTGTGGAATAGCTCGAGAGTTTAAAGCTCCTGGGGGCCCAGACTTGGGGGTGGGCCCCCACACTTCTGTGAGTTTTATCTCCAGGAGCCTGAGCAGGTTCTCATGGTAGAGAGATGAGAAAAGTCCCCAGAGGATTGACACTGCCAACTTCAAGACCTGCTATGAAGCTACAGTTATCCAAGCTGTGTGGACTTGGTGAACACAGACAAATAGATCAATGGAACAGAATCAGAAATCGATCTACATAAATATAGTCAACTGATCTTTGACAAAGGAGCTAAAGCAATTTAATGGAGAAAGTATAGTGATAGTCTTTTCTACAAATGGTGCTGGAGCAACTGGACCTCTAAGTGCAAAAACAAAAGAATCCAGACAGAGACCTTATACCTTTCACAAAATGGATGATAATCCTAAATATAAGGTGTAAAACTATAATGAACTTCTGAAAGACAACAGAGGAGAAAATCTAGGTGACTCTGGGTTTAGTGACGACTTTTTAAGCACAATCCATGAAAGAAACAATTGATTGGTTGGACTTCATTAAAATCAAAAACTTCTGGGGCCAGGCCTGTGGCATAGTGGTTAATTGCATGTGCTCCGCTGCTGGCGGCCTAGGTTCGGATCCTGGGCCACACCGATGCACTGCTTGTCGGGCCATGCTGTGGCGGCCTCCCATATAAAGTAGAGGAAGATGGGCATGGATGTTAGCCCAGGGCCAGTCTTCCTCAGCAAAAAGAGGAGGATTGGCATGGATGTTAGCTCAGAGCTGATCTTTCTCACAAAAAAAAAAAAAATCGAAAACTTCTGCTCTGTTAAAGACACTGTTAAGCTAATTAAAGACAAGCCACAGACTGGGAGAAAATCTTTGCAAAACACATACGTGATTAAGGACTAGTACCCAAAATATACAAAGAACTCTTAAAACTCAACAATAAGAAAGCAAACAACCTAGTTAAAAAATGGGCAAAAGATCTAAACAGACACCTCACCAAAAAACATATATGGATGGCAAAGAAGCCTATGAAAGATGCTTAAAATCATTTGTCATTAGGGAATTGCAAATTAAAACAATGAGATATCACTCTACACCTATTGGAATGGTTAACATCCAAAACACTGAGAACACCAAATGCTGGCAAGGATGTGGATCGATAGGAACTCTCATTCACTAGTGATGGGAATGCAAAATGGTACTGCCACTTTGGAATACAGTTTGGCAGTTTCTTACAAAACTAAACATACTCTTACATTTGATCCAACAAACGCAGTCCCAGGTATTTACCTCGATGAGATGAAAACGTATGTTCACACAAAAACCTGCAGATGAGTGCTTATAGAAGCTTTATTCATAATTGTCAAAAAGCGGAAGTAACCAAGATGTCCTTCACTAGGTGACTGGATAAACAAACTGAGGTACGTTGATACAATGGAATAATATTCAGCAATAAAAAGAAATGAGCTATCAAGCCATAAATGACATGGAGGAACCTTAAATACATAGTGTTAAGTGAAAGAAGCCAGTCTACATACAGTATGTAGACTTTTCCAACTATAGGACATTCTGGAAAAGGCAAAACTATAGAGACAGTGAAAAGATCAGCAGCTGCCATGGGTTTGCAAGGAGAAGAGGAGGGATGAATAGGGGAAGCACCAGAGCTTTAAGGGCAGTGAAACTGTTCTGTATGGTGCTGTAATGGTGGATTCATGACGTGATGCATTTGTAAAAACCCAGAGAACTGGGTGTCACAAAGAATGAACTCTTGTGTAAGCTGTAGGCTTTAGTTAATAATGAAGTATCCATATTGGTTCATCAGTTGTAACAAATGTACCACACTAATGCGAGATACTCATAATAGGGGAAATTGTGTGAGGGAGAACGGGGGTATGTGAAAACTCTGTACTGTCTGCAAACCTAAAACTGTTCTAAAAATTAATGTCTATAGAGTAAAGTTGCAGGGTACAAAATCAACATACAAAAATCAGTTGTGTTTCTATACGCTAACAACAAAATAGCAGAAAGAGAAATCAAGAATACAATCCCATTTACAATTGCAACAAAAAAATAAAATACCCAGGAATAAATTTAACCAAAGAGGTGAAAGACCTATACATTGAAAACTGTAATACGTTGTGGAAAAAAAACAAAGAAGACACAAAGAAATGGAAAGATATTCCATGCTCATGGACTTGAAGAATTAACATAGTTAAAATATCCATACTTCCTAAAGCAATCTACAGATTCAATGCAATCTCTATTAAAGACCCAATGATATCTCTCATGGAAATAGAACAAAGAATCCTAAAATTTAGTTGGAACAACATAAGACCCTGAATAGCCAAAGGAATCCTGAGGAAAAAGAGCAATGCTGGAGGTATCACACTCCCTAATTTCAAAATATACTACAAAACTATAGTACTCTAAAGAGCATGATGGTACTGGCACAAAAACAGACACACAGATCAGTGGAACAAAAACGAGAGCCCAGAAATAAACCCACACATCTATGGACAGCTAATTTTTGACAAGGGACCCAAGAACATACAATGGAGAAATGAAAGTGTCTTGGATAAATGGTGTTGGGAAAACTGGATAGCCATATGCAAAAGAATGAAAGTAGACCGTTAACTTATACCATACACAAAAATTAACTCAAAATGGACTAAAGACTTGAATGTAAGACCTGAAACCATCAAGATTCTAGAAGAAAACGTAAGCGGTACACTCTTTGACATCAGACTTAGCAGTATCTTTTTGAATACTGTGTCAGAACAGGCAAGGAAAACAAAAGAAAAAACGAACAAATGGGAATGCATCAAACTGAAAAGCTTCTGCACGGCAAAGAAAACCATCAACAAAACGAACAGACAATCCACCAACTGGGAGAAGATATTTGCAAATCATATATCCGATATGGGGTTAATCTCCAAAATATATAAAGAACTCATACAAGTCAACAACAAGAAAACAAACAACCCAATTAAAAAATGGGCAAAGGATCTGAACAGACATTTTTCCAAAGAAGATATACAGACGACCAACAGGCACATGAAAAAATGTTCAACATCACTAATTATTAGGGAAATGCAAATCAAAACTAAAATGAGATATCACCTCACACCCATCAGAATGGCTGTAATTAACAAGACAGGAAATAACAAGCGTTTGAGAGAATGTGGAGAAAAGGGAACTCTCATACACTGCTGGTGGGAATGTAAACTGGTGCAGCCACTATGGAAAACAGTATGGAGATTCCTCAAAAAATTAAGAACAGAACTACTATATGATCCAGCTACTCCATTTCTTGGTATTTATCCAAAGAACATGAAAATATAAATACAAAAAGATATTTGCACCCCTCTGTTCATTGCAGCATTATTCACAATAGCCAAGACATGGAAGCAACCTAAGTGCCCGTCGATGGGTGAATGGGTAAAGAAGATGTGGTATATAAACACAATGGAATACTACTCAGCTATAAAAAAGATTCAATCTTGCCATTTGTGATAACATGGATGGACCTTGAGGGTATTATGCTAAGTGAAATAAAATCAGACAGAGAAAGTCAAATATCGTATGATTACCAGAGGGGAGGAGGGTGAAAGGAGGAATAGGGCACCTGCGTACAGTGATGGATGGTAATTAGTCTTTGGGTGGTGAACGTGATGTAGTGTACACAGAAATCGAAATATGATGTATATCTTAAATTTATATAATGTTATAAACCAAGGTAACCTCAATTAAAAAAATAGTGTCTATTAATTAAAAAAAAAAATAAGCAAGGATGCCACCCCCTCAAATCTAAGTGTTGGTGGCATCCTGTAAGGGTGTGGTTAATACTGAGTGTTGAGTTGCACCAACCTGGAGTCTGACCAGTTGGTGATTCGATGCTTGTGCCTTCAGCCTCTGGGCCTGGTAGTTCCCCTGGAATCCAGATGTCAGATCAGGCAGGTCAAGGTGGCTTCAGTGCTCCAGATGGTGCAGGGAGACCAGTGGCATCTGATAAGGACCAGGAAAAACCATCCCGCAGGGCAGAACTGGAGGAATCCTCAGGACTGAGATTTCGCGGCTGCCCCTCCTGCGCCCGCAGAGCAGCGGAGAGCAAGGACAGGAATGAGAGGCACAGGATGAGGACGCCGCCTGAAAGGTCAGAGCTGCTCCAGAGGCTTTGGTCAATTTTGAGATTCCGAAGCCAGAAAATTAGTTGAGGTGAAGACTGGAACTTCCCGCGGTGGTCTTGAACACCATCCTTTCAGGCAACAGCCATACAGGCTAACTGATTATACCAGAAACCCAGGATTATAAAATCTCATCCTATTGCCCTGAGGAGAGAGAATGTGCTCCCCAAACCCTCCATCCTCTGCTGAAAACGGAAAGCCCGTGGGCGCTGGAGACACTGAGTCTGGATATTGAGCTTGTTTGAGCATTGACACGAGTGAGTGGACGCTCGACGCCCCAACCCTGGCCCACCACCTGCCCCGCCTGCTCCTCGCCACCTCTGAAGCCGCCTCGCTTTGGGTCACGACCACAGCCTCTTGGGCTGAAGCATCCAGTCATGGCGATTCCCCTGTCGCGCTACCCTGGATTCCCCCCAGACCCGGGCGGACGCGCGTGGGAAGAACACCAGCGGGCTGTGCCAGAGGACGGTTCCACGGGGCAGGGACTGGGGTTGCTGACGATGCAGCCCCTCGCCTGGAGGAGGGCCTGGCACCTAGCAGGTGCCCAATAAATGCTCAGTTAAGGAAAGCATTCGCCGCAGGCTGTGGGAGGGACCAAAAATGTCACTTTGGACTATGAGGTTGTAGTCCTAGAGGAAGCCCGGAATGGGAGGATGTGAAAGGCTTTCCAAAGTGGCCGTTGTTTAAAACTTTTATACCGGCAGCTGAATCCTATAAATGTTCCGATCGTGGAAACATCCAGAGGGCACCACCTGGAACGGCACTGAACTCCCACCCAGGACCCTGCAGGGCCTCAGTCTGGGGGACGCCGGTGGGCGTGGAGGGGGGTTGAACCCGGAAACCGAAGAGGAGAAAGAAGGTGAGGGTGGGGCAACTTGGTGAGAAGAGAGAGAAAAGGACAGAGAGAGAGAGAGAGACAGAGACAGAGAGAGGGAGGGAGAGAGGGGGAAAGAGGGAGAGGGAGGGAGATGGAGAGAGAGGGAGAGAGGGATAGACAGAGGGCTACAGAGAGAGAGGGAGACGGAATGAGAGGGAGAGGGGGAGAGGGAGAGGGAGAGAGAGAGATGCAGATGCAGCCACTAAGGAAAAAGCCCAGAAGAAAAGGCTGTCACCTGCTTGCACCCGACCACATCACAGCAGGTCGTGGGTGGCGCTGTGCTCACGGTGTGATTTGCAGGCGCCGCGGCAGCTTCCGTTCAAATCGGATTCGTAACAGAGGAGGGCTCTCTGTCTCCCATTGAAGCCGGCCGTTCCGTGTGATTTTGCCCTTTGGACTGGGAGCTCTCCCTTGGGCAAGGTGGCTCTTGGAGGATCACAGGAGGACGATTCTGCAGTCAGAGGCGCTGAGACTGGGCCAGAGGCCCTCGTACCCGGGAGTCCGCAGCGCCCCCAGGGGGGAGGCCAAGCGTGGGCGGCGCTGAGGCTCGGGACACCGCCCGGAGGACAGGTGGAGACAACCTCCTGGTGACGCCTCTGTGCCAGTGGACCTTCTACGTCTAAATGGGGCGTTTGGATTGGTTTTCTTTGGACCAGCCCTTGCAGCTTCCTAGGTGAGGCGAATCCCAGCACGCGGTCCCCGCGGGGGCCACAAGGAGGCGTCGTGGTCCTTCCGCTGGAAATGCTTGCAGAGGGCAAGGTCTCCCGCTGGTTTCAATATCCCTAGAAGTTGCCTATTTAGGGTCACTCCAGGCACGGAGTCGCCTTGGATCAGCCGGTCCTGCCCAGGCCTCGAGGATTGGCTGTGGACGCTCAGCCTCTCGGCTGGGACCACCTCACTCTGTCTCCCAGCAAGGACCCCCAAAGGGGGTCCTCATCGCCCTCTCAGACTGTGGGGGCCCATTCCTATGTTGGCTTGGACAGTGTGGGGGTCGGGAGGGGAGAGGAGAAGGCAGAGGAGCGGAGGAAGAAGAGGAGAGGATGGAGGGAGCTGGGGAAAATGGGTGGTGAGGAAGACAGCAAGGAAGACGGGGAGGAGAGAGAGGGGATGGGGGACAGAACGGGGGTGCAGGGGCAAGAGGTGCAGAGAGGAGGAGGAGGAGGGAGGGGAAATCCCAGAAGTCCCAAGTCCTGTTCTGGGGATCATCAGAGCTCCCAGGGCAGTTGGAGAGGACAAATGCAAAGAAAAGGAAAGGAACTTTTTTTTTTTTTTTGGCAGAAAATTTACCTCAGGGCAGGAAGCTCTAGTGATCCAGGTAGAGCAGGTGGATTTGGGGGGGGCCTAAAAGCCCTTCCCTGTCGCTCTAATGGATTTATCGCATTCCCGGACGTGCGACCCAGAGAGGCTGGCAGAGAGCACGGGGGTCAGGCGATGCCTCGCGTCGCGGAGGAACGGCGCTGGGTACGGGGGGACAGCAGAGCCCAGCAGGAGCCCGTCCGGTCGCGGGGGGACCGGGAGCTCCGGGCACTCCTCCGGGAGTCCGCGCGGCCCCGCCGGCGGCTCGGTTGCGTCCCGGGAGCGCTCTGGACTCGGTCTCCGGCGACCCGAGTTCGAGTCTCGGCGGGGCTTCCCTTCAGGGCGAGCCCAGCCGTGCTTTCCTTGGGCGGCCCACCGACAGTCTCCTCCAGAAAGCCAACTCGCGCCTCGATCACGGAGTGAACGGAATGTGGCGCCCCGCTCTGCGTCGCCGCCCTCCTGCTCTCGGGACGGGAAGGTGGCCCTCTCAGGGAGGAAGCTCCGCGGTCACGCGCTGCTCTGGCTCCCTGCGTCCTGCTTCCTGCCGCCCTTGGGGCTTCCCAGCCGCGTCCCCGCGCTCCCCCGCCTCCTCCTCGGGCGCTGGGGACGCAAGAACCGGGTTCTCTGTGGGGCGCCGTCCACAGTACGATGCTGGCATATCAGGATGACCGAGCCTGGGGTGCCCCCGCTGCCCGCCGCTGAGCATCGGAGCCCTCGGCCCGCCAGCAAGGGACCCAGCGACCGAGCCAATGCCACCCCCTTGTCAGGGTCACCCTAGGGCCTTGGGGTAAAAGGCACAGGCTGCCGTCCACTAAATCCTGGACCACGCACGAGGAGTCTTCACAGGGCAGTCTTGTAATTGCACTGACTGTCTGCTTGTGAGTATGTGGAAGGTGTGAGAAACTGGGATGGGGCCAGCTCAGTCATTAGTGATTGTGTCTCAGTTTTTGGCGTCAACAGTTGGAGACCTAAATTGGAAGTACCGTATTTTGTTTAAATGACTTATTGAGAATTTTAATTGATTCTATTCTAACTTATTCAGATTTTATTCAGAATTTCTAGCTCCTAAGTCTCCATTGGACACTAAAGCTGCTGTTAAGCTAAGCTTTGAAACTGACTCCGAGAAATCTCATCCTTTCCTCCCAAACTCAACCAGAAAGAGGAATCCTGGCTACAGAACCAGCCTCTGTGGAGACCAGGGGTCACTGATTCACCTCCACCCAGGGCTTTGAGAAGCTTGCAGATCTTAGTGTCAAGGCTAGACTATTTGGAATGTACCTTGTTTGGTTAGATATGAGTTGCAAACCATATTCATTCTGACATAATTATAAAACTAAATTAAATTTTTTAAATTGGGACTCCAGACACTGAAAACACAATGTAACAAACGAACCTGTGTAATCGTGTTGTAGAACAACCATATGGATTAGAACTATTCCAAGAGACTTGAAAACAATAATTTATCTATACCCCAAGACAGTAACAAAACCAAAAACCACTTTTCTCCATCATGTTGCTAGTGGTATTGTTGCTAGTATCTTTATTCTTTTGTCTATATCATGTGGGAAAAAGCAAAGAAGACATTGTGGGATATTCTAATTCTCTTACTCCCTGTGTCCTTATCACAAGATGTTTGGTGTTAGAGAAAGGAGCTTCAGATGAAAGGTAAATGTTCAATGAAAACCCTGTGGATCTGAAGTTGAATTGGCAGTGTTTGTGAATCTATTTGAAGCAAGTGGTAGAAATTAAAGGTCCTCCTGGAAGAAAATAGGATCCCAGAATCAGAACATGCCACACCCATCCTCACAACCTTACATCTATGAGAGTAATTGCACCGAAGAGAGAGATCTAGACCTAAGAACTCCACTAAGCCACTCATAGCACCTGTCCTCTCCTGCATAGAACTTCTGTTTCTCGTTCAGGTAAACCTAGGCATGTTAACGTGAAAATCACAGAGCAGACATGTATTCCAAGGTGACAGAAGAGAAGAATAGAAATAGAGAGTCAAAGATTTCAGCTCGAGAAACGATTTCCCTCAAAATCCATCACAAAACATAGAAAAACTATAAAATGACATCCCTATCTGACTTAAATGTTCCTAACAAAGCATTTGTAGGTACGAAAAACACAAAACTTCACATAAGAAATACACAACTCAAAAGAGAAGTGGATAAGAAACAGAAAATCAGAAATTAGAATTGGCAGAAATTAGGAAAAAATTGAAGCAAAAGAAAATTCTCTGAAAAATAAGCTAAATGACAAGGTTCATAAGGGCAACATATTTGTCTAAAAAGACTAGAAGGGACATTGAACAAAGAAATGAAAGCATCCAACAGAACAGAAATGAAGAAAAGATGATGAGAAAGGATCGAAGTCTAGCTCCCTGGGAGACATAGAACTGCAATGCTCAACTCTAAGACCTATCCTCTTAGAACTGATAGATTTTAAAGAAAAAGAAAACACAATTCCTCTGAAGCTCCAGAGCTCTCTCTGCTCCCCAGAGAAGCCAATTCACATGCAATGCAGAGAAAAATCAATTTACATTCTACATCTCAACAGAACATACAAAGCGGGACGATATCTCATAAAAGCTCAAGAAAAGTCATTGTGGGCAAGTACTTTCTATTCACCAAGCTGCCCACGTATCAAGGCAGCAGAAAAGAGTGTTATACGTGCAACCCTCGGGGAGTCCTGCTTCCATCCTGAGGAGTCTTTTCAGGAGGAACTCCACCCAAGAAGAGGGAACTGAGTAAATTGGGACATTTGAACAGCTGGTCACCACTGAGTGTATTGAATTGTAGATCTAAAACAAAGATCTAGGAGGGGATAAGGTGGGAAAAATAGTGTGAATGGTATACCTTGGACTGGGTTGAAATAATTCTATAAGAAGTGGGAAGGGAAAGATGGAAGAAAAGAGAAAATAGAATCAATGGACTTGATGGTCACAGTGGTCAAAGTTGGCAGTTGACATTTCAAACTCATAGAACAAATATTAGAATTTGACAAGTTAATGAGGGACTAAGATATCAAACAAAATTTAGTGCAGTGTAGACCACTAGCTATAATTTCTTCTTAAATACCAAATAAACACACACACACACACACACAAAAACGTGGAGAGAGAAATACATTTATAAATACAATCATCTACTACATATGGCTAATACGACCTAAAGTGTATGGGAGAGTGTAGGATATACATATGAAGAAGAGAAAGAATGTTTATATTAATTTGTATTTACATCCACCCAATCAGTCATGATGATAATGATTAATAACACTGAATTTAAAAAATTGACAAGTCCACAGTGATAGTCAAAACAAAAGTTTTAATGGTATGAATGGGGAGGGAATGTTCTTTTTCACGGCACAATGCCAGCAAATAAAGTATAAAGGTATGAATGAATGAGAAAATTTCCAATGTACAAATATGAATATGATCATTGAACCACGTCAGGGATCATTAAGGGATGGCAAAATTTTGAGACAAAGATTGTTAGAGAAGAGGATATTCATACACTCTCAAAGTACCTCTCGCCAAATTACTTGCTGATTATAGAAAGAAAAAAATGTGTCTTCACAATGAAGAGATCTCGCAGGCCCCTCCGCAACAAAGTGACCAATGCTAGTATGGCAAGGATAGTGATGGATAAACTTTCTTGGTCTCCAGGTGGGCTGCACTAGGACGCACACAGCATTAACTATGCAGTGTTCTTGGCAAGAGGGTCAGCCTGAATTTCATCGTGAGGAAATGGTCAGACAACTATGTAGTGTAGACTATTCAGCCAGACAACTGACCTGACCTCTACAAACGAGGCAGTGTCACCACCACCTAAAAGAACTAAAGGTGAGGAGATGTTTTTGGTTCAAAAGGACTAAAGAAATACAGTAACACAATCTTTTGAGACCTTTGGAACCTCAAACATGTCTTCTCCTTTTTGTGATCTCACTGGTGGTGACATTGACTGAAGAAAGGCGAGTTGTCTTGTTCAATGGTCTAAATTCTGCACTTGTCTCATAACTACCTTGTGCTTCAATTCAGGCTAAACGTTTTCAGCAAAGACACTGTTTAGTCAACGCTGTCTGCTCCTAGCACAGCACATCTGGTGCCAAAGAATGCCCAGTGTGTCATGTTGTCTGCTGCCAGTTGCTCCCGATTCCGGTGACGTACAGGATGGAAACTGAGAGGAGAAAGGGTTAAGGTCTCTCATAACTGTGTCTGGGTCTAGGCATTGGTCTCCTTAGTGATTTTGCACAATTGGAGGCTGAAGGGCTGGGATTTCTCCCCTGAAACCAGGCTTGGAGTAAAAATCTTGGAGAGTGGTTTGTGGTTGCAATGTTTTTCAACAAAGGATCCCTTCAGTGTTCTGTTCAGGCTTTAAATTGACTTGCTGTTTTAGGTATTTTTTCATCAAGTGGAAAAGCTTCCTTTTATGATGCGGTTTCTTTCAAATCAGCAATCTCTTTTCTTAGTTCCAGAGTTCTTGGTACCTGAGAGAGAGAGAAAATAAATAAATAAATAAACCAAATGTGAGTCTTTGTCAGGTCCTGCTGATAGCTGAGCCTGGAGGAATGGCTATGTGGTGACAGAGGCCAGCAGGATGCTGAGCTCCTGTTGAGAGCAGGAGCTGAAGCAGGGAGCCACAATTGGCTGAAGGGGAAAGTCAGATCCACAGGTTAGAAGAAATACCTCCCTAAACTTACATCCAGTCTGTGGTGCAGCATCCAGGGAGCCTGTCCTCATCCCACCAGGAGCCTGGTGATGTCCCAGCTCAAAGCTGCTGCAGAGCCTTAGCCAGACCCCTACCACCCTTTCCTCAGCAGCCACTTCACTCCTGAATCCCCTTCATTTGCAGCAAAGTGATGGCTTTCTCACACCTCCCAGGGAGGGATGTCCTTAGCATCCATCGCACACATTCAGAAACAGGCTGCTGTCCGAAGGAGGGGACCCTTGGCAGAGAAACACACCCTCTTTAACTCTATGTTGCCGTCCTCCGAGGAGGAGGGGCCGGCTATGGGAGAGTCCCAGAATGTGAGAGCCAACAGAGACCTCAGAATAGATGCATATCCAGTTCCCCCTTTTACACATGAGAAGTTGTAGCGCCAAGGGGCTAAGGACTAACCAAAGCCAAGTGACCTGTTATTGACAACCCTAGAACTAGAACCCAGGCCTCAGGCCCTTTCCATAATTTGGGGGAAGGTGAGAGGAAAGGCTCCAATCTGGAGGTTTCAACAGGCCATAGACACTGTTGGGTCACCTCGGCTGGAAAGGAATAGGGCTTTACAGAGAAATTCCTCTCCAAAGGGACTGAGGAAAGAACAAAAAAGGAGAAACTCAAAATAGAACTAGCAAAAAGAGAGCAGGGAGGGTAACCGGTGCCACACTCATTTTCCTTCATTCTCTGGTGTTGATTCCACGCCAGGATACACCTTAAGGCATTTCTAGGAATATTCTCAACACTAGAGTTCTCAGCCTCAAAAACTCTGAAGGGGAAGCATACAGCAACTGGCTTGACTAGATTCTCCCCCACTCACCCATTATTCCCGCAAAGCACTGCCTAGGGAAGGATTCTGTTTTTTGTCTTTTACGCCAGTGTAAAGAATGGCTTAAAGAAGCATAAACATACAATCTTTTTCCTAACTTGCAGTTTTTATTTGCTATGATATTCTCTGTAGGGGAATGAACATAATGATTCTCTTTGGAGATCTTACTGAATGACAAAAATTGATCAATACTAAAATTTTCAACCTGTAGTGCTTGAACTACATTTTCAACACATTGGGCTTGAAATCAATTGGATGGAATATGAACTTGTAGTTTTATATGAGAAATATTAAAGAAAATACTAAATTTTATGATGTGTAATAAGGGAGGTCTTCTTTTCTGTACACTGGGTTTCAATGAAATGCTTATTTCCTATTTTATCACGTATTCAGAAAAGTTGCAGAAACACTCCTCCAAGTAGGGAGATTAGAAGTCTAATCCATTCACCTACTTTTTTCTCCTCACTTTTTTGCCATGTTGTACAGATAGTACTGTTGAGAGAGGCATACAAATTCCATCAATGGCTGATGGATATTCAGCCTTTTCAATGAAGTAGCCACACATTCAGGGCATTTCTATGCTGAACCTGAGATCTTCATGCTGGAATGGTCCTTCTCATGTCCAGCTGCACATTAGAATCACTGGGAAGCTTTTCAAATCTCCTGAAGCCCAAAACCCCACCCCCGACCATTTAAATGAGAATCTCCAGGTGTGGGGTCAAGGCATTCATCTTAATTAAAATTTCACCAGGTGCTTAAGCCTGGCAGTGTTAATGCCAGCTCCAAGAGGGCCTTGGGAGGGACACTAAGTCCCTGGAAGGCCCATGCAGATGAGCACAGGCCTGCACACCTGGGGCTGAGGAGATCAATATGGCACGCCAACTGTGACTCCAGTTCTAATTTAGTTTTTGTAATCTGGGCTCTTTAACCTCAGTTTTAATACTTCTTGTCCACATGGAGAAGTCCAGGGTTAAGGGTTGTCCTAGGTCAGGTTCCCTACAAGACGCAAGACGAGGATCCATGTGCGAGTGATTCGTTATGAAGAAAGAGGCAGTGGAGTTGGGAAGCCGGGGATGGAAGGCAAGCAAATCAAGAAAGTGTGATTTCAGGCAAAGTGCCATGTGTTCAATGGTTTCAATGATACTCTTGTGATGAGGAGGACCTTGCGGCCAGGTTTCCCCGTGGCTAAGAGGAAAGGTCAGAGGGAATATCAGGACAGCAGCAGCAGGCATATAGCAGAGCTCAGAGTGTAAACAGGAGATGGAGATGGAAGGGTCTGGCAGGGTGCAGCCCCCATGGAAAGCAGAGGGAAAACCAGACAGAGGTCGCATCAGCTGTTGGACTGAACAAATGAGGAAGAGAAAAAATAGTGAGAGATTGAGCTACAAACTTAGATAGACAGCAAGAAGGAATAAGTACATCTAAGAGCCACTGATGTGATTACCTCAGTACCCTCATCTGAAGGCCAGGGAAATTGCAAGTTACTCTCCACTTGAAAAGTGGTTTTCTTTTCATGATCTTCAGGTTCTTCCCTGTAGCGCAGGCATCCAAACACAGCTCTGAAAATAAAATCACAGACAACAGGATCCATTGTTATTCATGATCTTAGCGTCACCTTTATGTGTGTGCCTGGGGAGGCTGAGATGGCAGGTGCTAGGCTGCAGTGTCCCTGAAGTGAAAAATCACCCACTGAGTCCAGGGGACTTTGCACGGGCAGATGAAGTCATGCCTATTAATCTGTTCTTATTAACTTAGTCCTATAGCCTAGAGAGAAGGTTCTAGAGAGGCCTCAGGAGATGGGAAGAAAGTGATGTTGATGTGTACCCACCAGAATAAAGGAACAGGGAAAAAAGTACGGCCTCAAGGCTTCAGGTCCGGTAGAAAAGGGTGTTGGAAACCTATAGTTCGTGGACCATTTTACGAGAATTTTTGCAGAGTTCTGCAGCCCATTGAACACCCTTGTCTGTAAATTTTGACTGCCCTTCACTCACCCACACATCTAGACATTCTATTGCCACACAGGGGTAGTTGCAGGTGAAGGAAATGCAGTAGAGGTCTGAATCCCTTATGGGAAACTGAGGGGCCAGAAGTGCTACAGAATCAGACTCTGTGGTTCTTCAGGGAGGTAAGAGAGTGCACAATCCTTATGTTACACACACCTCAGTGGCTTTTGGCCCCTTCACCCTATTGAAACATGTGTATATTTCTACTGTGAAATGAATACATATTCTCAGAAAGTGGGCTAACCAAAGACCTCAGAGAGGCTGAGGCCAATCCAAGTCAGGCTCAGGCGGGTTCCTGGCCCACAGGGCCTGCTCCACACTGAGATGGGCGCCCCTCTCTCCTGCCCTCTACACATCTCCATTCTCATCAAGGTTTGTTTAACCGTTTCTTACACGTGTCTTTGTGTATCTGTTACCATTTTGTCTTCCAGATCGCATACTCTACCTGACTCTCATCATGGATTCATCCAACCTCCTTCTAACTGCTTTCTCTGATTCTATCCTCTCCTCACCATCCAATGTGTCACCCGTCTTATTACTCCCAATCCAGTTTCATCCCATGCCTGCTCTGCTGTGAGAACTTCCTCTCCCTTCTCTGCTACACACACTCTCAACTCCTTACCTTCCTTTGCACTCCCTCCTCCTTCCCTCTGGTCCCTCTTTCTTCTCCAACATCATTTCCCACAGCTCCCTTCTACAAATCCTCTGGAGTCAGCCTACCCCTCTCCCCACACCACGCCAGCCCTGCACCACGTGCCTCTTCTAGCTTCCAGCTCTTTTTCCACAAGCACGTTACATCCTCCATATTTCCTGGAGACAGTTTATTAATCATAATTTAGGACATAGAATAAGATTTTATGATAACACATATTGGGCTAAAGAGTAAACCCTCTGAAATTAACAAATCTGCCTGGTAAAAGAATCACCAAAAGCGAGGTCTCATCATTCTCAAAAGTTATTTTGAATCAAGGTCTAAGGTTGTTTTAATTATCGTGGCTGATTGCATCATGTTGTTTTATCTCTCTCTTCCCAACTGCTAGGCTTTATTAAACCTATGCTTTGAATATTCTTTGCATTTGCAGGAGAACAGGGAGAACATTGTACTGAACTTCTGAAGGGCTGTCCCATATTGTTGGTGTGGCAGGTGGGCAAGAGCCCTCAATAAAAGATCATGTTATGATTTAGGTTGTGTTCGCATTGTTTCCAGAGCGTTTCTCCTGTACAGAGAGGATGGGGTGGAGCAGACCATCTGTGGCCCCACTGCTGCTATACACACTGTTTACATGTTGTCATTAGTGAACCCCCACACAGGACAGATGCGTGTAGAATTGAAACGTTCCCTTCATTTATCTCAGCCCATCCGCGTGGGAATTTGTTTTCTCCTGGTGCATTTTGAAGGATGGCCTGACAAGGCCGTGCCCTGTCACACGCATCACACTCCTGAGAGGGGTGTCTGAGCCTTTCTCCTCCTCCTCATGGGAACCAGACCTGGCTGTCAGCGTAACTGAGATGGAGCTATGTGGCTTTACAAGGATGCCAGGACAAACCTGAGTCAGAGCAGGAAACCCCTGAGGACAGGGGGTGGTGAGAGACAGAGATCTCTCAGCCCTGACTGATTTTCCATGGAGAGAGAGTCTCATGGAGCTGCAGCTCCCCCTAGAGGGGCTGGATGAGACTCTGGCTCTGCTCACAGGACAAAGTGCACTGAGACAGTAGGAGTTGGCAGATCTATATGAGTGGCCACAGGAGGTCTTTGGACCAGTATTCAGACTTTTCTGTTTAAGCTCAAAAATTGTTTGACACAACTTGCAACAAAGGAAAAAGAAGAGGGTGAGCACCATCCTTGCTTAGTCTATGACAGTGTGACTGCTGACAGCAGGGGACAGGGCCTGAGCAGGAGTCAGGCCAGCAGCGGCCTATGACCCACCGTCGCTGGCTGGGTGTTTTGGGCTAGTGAAGTGACCTTCCTGAACCTCAGCCCCCTCAGCTCTAACATGAGATCCCACACCTAGTTGAGAGTGTCGCTGTGAGGACCAAGTGGATTAGGGCGTCCATGGAGCTCGCTTGCTAAGGGGCATGGCAAACAACAGATGCAAAAGAACTGTGTGTTACATTTTTGTTTTGTGAATTGTTGTGGTCCTCAGAAAGCCTCTGATCCTTTGCACCTCAGGAAGGAATGGGAAACAGGCGAGAGGATGGTCCCAGTGTGAAAAGACACTTACCGACCCAAAAAAGCTGAGGGACATAGCGTTCATAGCCAATTTCACTATAAAATAGAGTGAGTAAGGAACACCACCAAGTTTCTTGCTCTTGCTACAAGCTGATTTGATGAATAAAGTCCCCTAAATATCCAACTGCTTCTCCCAGATGAAAAGGTCAAAAAATAGCCTCTGTGAGAGGAAATGGAAAGTGTGTTTTCATCTAGAAACTCTATGAAATTGTTGCCCCAACGAGATGGTGCTCACCAGGAAGGACTTTTCTGGATATTACGGAGAGGGGAACCACTCTACTCTGCTCATAAATTAGGTCAATACTCCCATCAGGTACACAGGTTGCTGATAGTTTACGTGAGATGATACGACGGAGACTAGACATGTGATTGAAACTACAAGCCACAAACGGAAGAAATGAATGGTGTTGCACAAAGGATGAAAACCATGGCCATCTGTGGAGGATGAAAGATCAGAACGAGAGATTTGGCTTCATTGAAACCACAGGCACAGGCAGGATTTGGTGCTCAGGGTCTGGTATCGAAATGCTTCAGAGGGAGGTAGGCAACCCAGGGGAAAAACTTTGAGCTCTGAAACAAAATAAAGGATGTTGCAAATATGGAGCAGAATGCAAACTTGTGTGGAAAGCTAGAGAGTTTGTACAAAACTATTCAGGAAATGCAAGCAAAAACATCATGTCTTGAGTGTGAGAAGTTTTATGAGGAAAAAGAGAGCTATGTTACACAAATTACTCTAGGTGGCATAATGACGGCTGACATTTGGCCATTATCCCTCCATTCCTTCTCTCGAACCTGACTTGATAGGAACAGCCTGCACCTGTGAGAGATGCCAGGCGACAGGTGACCAGATTGGGACAAAAAAGTTCTCTGGCCACAGGATGCAATCTTAAAATTAAATCCAAGAGCACGATTCAACCCAGAACCAGTCTAGTCTACAGAGCGTGTTTGCAGGGTTGCATCTCTCAGTCAGTGCAGGTTGGTGGATTCAAAGAACATACAGGCTACCAGGGACACACCAACACTGTATGCCCTTTACAATGGGAATACTCACCGCGTGCATCCAAGGCGGAGAAGAATTCCTTTCCATCAAACGCCAATGAGGAACTTGTGTAAGGCCTATAAGAGGCTGCCAGGTCATGGCCAATTGAACGAGTGAAATACCATTCATCCAGGAATTCCCGTGGGACTTCAATCTTCATTCTTAACAGCAGATGCCTGCTGAGGCTTCTGGAGTAGGAAGAATACAAGATTAAACGAGAGGGATTAGGAAATACAGAATAGGAGAATTGGATTAGAAGTGAGGGATAAGGAAGTGGTCAAAAAAAACAAAAGAGAAGAGTGCATCAAGGGAGAAATGGGAAAATTCCCCACACCGGAAACAACTGTAGTTGAAAAGTGAATGGGAGAGAGAGGTAGATCACTAGAAAGATACGGGGAGAGAGAGAGAGAGAGAGAAATGGGGGTTGGAGGAGAGACGGCAAGCAGAGGATGATCAGAGCACTGAGGAGAAAACGAGGTCAGGAGGAAGGAGACCGAGCTACCCCAGTACACAAGAGTCATGGCGCACCTACTCTCAGAAAACCAGAAAGGTGGCATCAACACTTTTGCAGAAACATTCTTGAAAGCTATTGACACTTGCCAAGTCAGCGGCCACGGTGGCGTTGGAGACTCTTAGAAGTCGGGAAGCATCAAGGTGACTTTCTCTCAATACGGTCGAAGGTGATGGATTTTTTTTTTTACTCATCACCTCCTTAGCCAAGATAAACCTGCCACAGTGCAAATGCCAAACAGGCAAAAGCATAATTGTGTCCTATGCCGGTGGTCCTCACAAAGAGAGAACGGGACAGGGCAAGCAATCCTATGGCTCGTTAGTACACCTGCATCAACTGATTGCAGGTGACTACATTGGAGAGAGGTCAAGCAATTGGCCTCTGGAAGGCGCAGAGTCGAAAAGGACAACTTTTCGAATAGGACGCTTGCGGTGAAATGGGTCTAGTCAGCACTTTCTGATTTCCCTGGATCTGAGATCCCCAGAAGTCCACTTAAAATGAAGTCTCACGATTCTTGAGACTTACCTGGAAGACATGCGGTGATGGTCTTCCTCGTCCCCAAGATCAGGATGGTTTTCTACAAAGAAATTCAGAAAGGGTCAGTCACATTAAGCAGTTCCCCCTTGGAACATTACCGTCCAACGTCCAGTCCTGGCACAGGGACATCACTATCCTCACTGTGACAACAGGATACCGTAAGAGCAATATTCCAGGAGACCTCAGGTGGGGTCTTGTGAAACCTCGTGATTCGCTCCCCTGAGCCACTGGGAATACCTCCCTGATCGGGTAGACCCTCATCACAACACCGTATCTCTGGTCTGTGTCAACAGTCCCAGATTTTTACCTCAAATATTCTGGGGAACAAGCTTAACTGCATTCTCACTGAATTACTGCACTATGCAGCCTTCTCTCACCAGACACACTAGTCATCGAGTGTTCCGTGGAAATCCTACACTGAGAGTAGATTGACAGAGGGGATCTACGAGCCTTGGCATCCAAACGCATCTTTCAGGCTAGGCAGTAGCAGCGGGACACTCTTGGGGATGGCGAATGCCAAGGCATAGACTGGCATGAGGAAACTGACAAGCAAGGGAGCGGTAGAGGTGTTTAGGGTCGGTCGTCGGTGGACTCCATAGGAATAAAGGCCCAGAGAAAGCAGATAGAGAGCAGGCGAAGAAGAGTATAGCCTAGGTACATCTTTGATGGAGGCGTTCACAGGGATGCCAGTCGCATTGGGTAGGCCTAGAATCTGAAGGGATCGTTTCAGGCATGAAGCGTAGAGCATTGAAGGTGAGGAGAGACATTTCATGCCCGATAGGATGTCGGACAGAACCTTTGTTGTTCGTGTTGCGGAGGTCACTTGAGGATGTCATGCCAGCTTTGGGTCCAGTGATCTGCGAGAGGGGCCAGGGTGACAGGCGCATCCTGGGAATGAGGATGGGGCGCTGCTCCTGAACCACCTCTTGTTTGGGCTTCAAACACAGTCCTAGAACTGATTCAGTTCAATGTGTGTGTCTGCACAGCCAGGCGTGGAGTACAAAGAAAGTGGGCTGAGCAGGGAGTCCAGCTGGAGCTTGAAGACCTGCATGATGGAATACTCACTGGCTGGATCCGGAACAGAACAGACCTCCACCAGATCGACACAGAACACAGACGTGCTCGTCTGAGTCCAGTGCGAGTCCGATTGGCCAACATCAACTGAGTATGTCCCATAGTACTCGTCGAGAGAGGGTGTCGGGACCTGAAGCTCTCCCATCGGTGGAGGATCCCTGCTCAGCCTGGTGGGGTAGGGAGGACTAAAGTTGAAACAAGAGGGTTTGGGAAACACACTGTCCTAGCGCTGGTTTCCCCAGAAGGCAGAAGGGTCCGTCCACAGAAAAGAAATGGGAAGTCCTCGCCAAGGGACAGGAAACAATCCTCCTCTATCTGGGGCCAGAGTAGTGTGGAAATGGGACGACCAGATAGGGAGTGTGAGAAAAAGACAGACACAGAGACAGAGAGAGACAGAGACAGAGAGCAAGCAGAGGGTGCTCGGAGCACTGAGCAGAAAACGAGCTCAAGAGCAAGGAGACCCAGCTCCCCAGTACACAAGAGCCATGGCCTTTCCGACTCTCAGAAAACCAGAAAGGTGGCGTCAACACTTTTGCAGAAACATTCTTGAAAGCTATGCACACTTGCCAAGTCAGCGGCCCCGGTAGCATTGGAGACTCTTAGAAATCTGGAAGCTTCAAGGTGTCTTTCTCTCAATAAGGTCGAAGGTGATGGATTTTTTTTTTACTCATCACCTCCTTGGCCAAGAAATACCTGCCACAGTGCTAATGCCAAACAGGCAGAGGCATAATTGCGTCCCATGCCGGTGGTCCTCACAAAGAGAGAACGGGACAGGGCAAGCAATCCTCTGGCTGGTTAGTACACCTGCATCAACTGATTGCCGGTGACTACATTGGAGAGAGATCAAGCCATAGGCCTCTGGAAGGCGCACAGTCGAAAAGGACAAGTTTTCGGATAGGACACTTGCGGTGAAATAGGTCTAGTCAGCACTTTCTGATTTCCCTGGATTTGAGAACCCCAGATGTCCCCTTAAAATGAAGTCCAGGGTTCTGGAGACTTACCTGGAAGACATGAGGTGATGGTCTTCCTCGTCCCCAAGATCAGGATGGTTTTCTACAAAGAAATTGACAAAGGGTCCATCACATTAATCAGTTCCCCCTTGGAACATTAGCGTCCAACGTTCAGTCCTGGCACAGGGACATCACTATCCTCAGTGTGACAACAGGATACCGTAAGAGCAATATTCCAGTAGACCTCAGGTGCGGTGTTGTGAAACCTCGTGATTTGCTACCCTGAGCCACTGGGAACATCTCCCTGATCGGGTAGACCCTCATCACAACACCGTATCTCTGGTCTGTGTCAACAGTCCCAGATATCTTTCCCTCACATATTCTGGGGAACAAGCTTAACTGCATTCTCACAGAATTACTGCACTATGCAGCCTTTTCTCACCAGACACACTAGTCATTGAGTGGTCAGTTCAAATCCTACACTGAGAGTACAGTGATGGAGGATGTACAAGCCTTGGAATCCAAATGAATTTCCAAGCTAGGCAGAAAGCGCCCGGACACACTTGGGGATGGCGAATGCCAAGGTATAGGCTAGCATCAGGGAAACACACAAGCAAGGGAGCAGTAGAGGTGTTTAGGGTCGGTCGTCGGTGGACTGCACAGGAGCGAAGGCCCAGAGAGAGGAGATAGAGAGCAGGCGAAGAACAGTGAAGCCTAGGTACAGCTTTGATGGAGGCGTTGACAGCGATGCCAGTCGCATTGGGTAGGCCTAGAATCTGATGGGATACGCTTCAGGCATGAAACGTAAAGCATTGAAGGTGAGGAGAGTCACTTCATGCCCAATAGCATGGTGGACAGAACCTTAGCTCTTGGTGCTGCAGAGGTGAGGTGAGGAGGTCATGCCAGTTTTGGGTCCAGTGATCTGCGAGTGGGGCCAGGATGACCGGGCGCATCCTGGGAATGAGGAAGGGAGGCGCAGCTCCTGAACCACCTCTTGTTTGGGCTGCAAACACAGTCCTAGAACTGATTCAGTTCAATGTGTGTCTGCACAGCCAGAGGTGTGGAGTACAAAGAAAGTGGGCTGAGCAGGAGTCCAGCTGGAGCTTGAAGACCTGCATGATGGAATACTCACTGGCTGCAGCCGGAACAGACCAGACCCCCACCTGCTGGGCGCACAACACGGAGGTGCTCGTCTGAGTCCAGTAGGAGTCCGATTGGCCAACATCAACTGAGTATGTCCCATAGTACTCGTCGAGAGACAGTGTCGGGAGCTGAAGCTCTCCCATCGGTGGAGGATCCCTGCTCAGCCTGGTGGGGTAGGGAGGACTAAAGTTGAAACAAGAGGGTTTGGGAAACACACTGTCCTAGCGCTGGTTTCCCCAGAAGGCAGAAGGATCCGTCCACAGAAAGGAAATGGGAAGTCCTCGTCAAGGGAGAGGAACACTCCTCCTCTATCTGGGGCCAGAGTCGTGTGGAAATGGGACTACCAGATAGGGGGCGTGAAAAGAGAGACACAGAGACAGAGAGAGAGACAGAGACAGAGAGCAAGCAGAGGGTGCTCAGAGCACTGAGCAGAAAACGAGCTCGTGAGCAAGGAGTCCGAGCTCCCCCAGTACACAAAAGCCATGACACACCTACTCTCAGAAAACCAGAAAGGTGGCATCAACACTTTTGCAGAAACATTCTTGAAAGCTATGCACACTTGCCAAGTCAGCGTCCCCGGTAGGATTGGAGACTCTTAGAAATCTGGAAGCTTCAAGGTGTCTTTCTCTCAATACGGTTGAAGGTGTTGGATTTTTTTTTTTTTTACTCATTACATCCTTGGCCAAGAAATACCGGCCACAGTGCTAATGCCAAACAGGCAGAGGCATATTGCGTCCTATGCCGGTGGTCCTCACAAAGAGAGAACGGGACACGGCAAGCAATCCTCTGGCTCGTTAGTACACCTGCATCAACTGATTGCAGGTGACTACAGTGGAGAGAGATCAAGCAATTGGCCTCTGGAAGGTGCACAGTGGAAAAGGACAAGTTTTCGAATAGGACACTTGCGGTGAAATGGGTCTAGACAGCACTTTCTGATTTCCCTGGATCTTCCCTGGATCCCCTGATGTCCCCTTAACATGAAGTCCCACGATTCTTGAGACTTACCTGGAAGACATGCGGTGATGGTCTTCCTCGTCCCCAAGATCAGGATGGTTTTCTACAAAGAAATTCAGAAAGGGTCAGTCACATTAAGCAGTTCCCCCTTGGAACATTATCGTCCAACGTTCAGTCCTGGCACAGGGACATCACTATCCTCACTGTGACAACAGGATACCGTAAGAGCAATATTCCAGGAGACCTCAGGTGGGGTCTTGTGAAACCTCGTGATTCGCTCCCCTGAGCCACTGGGAATACCTCCCTGATCGGGTAGACCCTCATCACAACACCGTATCTCTGGTCTGTGTCAACAGTCCCAGATTTTTCCCTCACGTATCCTGGGAACAAGCTTAACTGCATTCTCACTGAATTACTGCACTATGCAGCCTTTTCTCACCAGACACACTAGTCATCGAGTGTTCCGTGGAAATCCTACACTGAGAGTAGATTGATGGAAGGGATCTCTGAGCCTTGGCATCCAAGCATCTTTCAGGCTAGGCAGTAGCGGGACACTCTTGGGGAAGGCGAATGCCAAGGCATAGGCTGGCATGAGGGAAACTGACAAGCAAGGGACCGGTAGAGGTGTTTAGGGCCGGTCGTCGGTGGACTCCATAGGAATAAAGGCCCCGAGAAAGCAGATAGAGATCGGGGCGAAGAAGAGTATAGCCTAGGTACATCTTTGATGGAGGCGTTCACAGGGATGCCAGTCGCATTGGGTAGGCCTAGAATCTGAAGGGATCGTTTCAGGCATGAAGCGTAGAGCATTGAAGGTGAGGAGAGACATTTCATGCCCGATAGGATGTCGGACAGAACCTTTGTTGTTCGTGTTGCGGAGGTCACTTGAGGATGTCATGCCCGCTTTCGGTCCAGTGATCTGCGAGAGGGCCAGGGTGACAGGGCGCATCCTGGGAATGAGGATGGGGCGCTGCTCCTGAACCACCTCTTGTTTGGGCTTCAAACACAGTCCTAGAACTGATTCAGTTCAATGTGTGTGTCTGCACAGCCAGGCGTGGAGTACAAAGGAAGTGGGCTGAGCAGGGAGTCCAGCTGGAGCTTGAAGACCTGCATGATGGAATACTCACTGGCTGCATCCGGAACAGAACAGACCTCCACCAGATCGACACAGAACACGGAGGGGCTCGGCTGAGTCAATGCAGTCCGATTGGCCAACATCAACTGAGTATGTCCCATAGTACTCGTCGAGAGAGGGTGTCGGGACCTGAAGCTCTCCCATCGGTGGAGGATCCCTGCTCAGCCTGGTGGGGTAGGGAGGACTAAAGTTGAAACAAGAGGGTTTGGGAAACACACTGTCCTAGCGCTGGTTTCCCCAGAAGGCAGAAGGGTCCGTCCACAGAAAAGAAATGGGAAGTCCTCGCCAAGGGACAGGAAACAATCCTCCTCTATCTGGGGCCAGAGTAGTGTGGAAATGGGACGACCAGATAGGGAGTGTGAGAAAAAGACAGACACAGAGACAGAGAGAGAGAGAGACAGAGAGCAAGCAGAGGGTGCTCAGAGCACTGAGCAGAAAAGCGAGCTCATGAGCAAGGAGACCGAGCTCCCCAGTACACAAGAGCCATGGCCTTTGACTCTCAGAAAACCAGAAAGGTGGCGTCAACACTTTTGCAGAAACATTCTTGAAAGCTATGCACACTTGCCAAGTCAGCGGCCCCGGTAGCATTGGAGACTCTTAGAAATCTGGAAGCGTCAAGGTGTCTTGCTCTCAATAAGAGCGAAGGTGATGGATTTTTTACTCATCACCTCCTTGGCCAAGAAATACCTGCCACAGTGCTAATGCCAAACAGGCAGAGGCATAATTGCGTCCCATGCCGGTGGTCCTCACAAAGAGAGAACGGGACAGGGCAAGCAATCCTCTGGCTGGTTAGTACACCTGCATCAACTGATTGCCGGTGACTACATTGGAGAGAGATCAAGCCATAGGCCTCTGGAAGGCGCACAGTCGAAAAGGACAAGTTTTCGGATAGGACACTTGCGGTGAAATAGGTCTAGTCAGCACTTTCTGATTTCCCTGGATTTGAGAACCCCAGATGTCCCCTTAAAATGAAGTCCAGGGTTCTGGAGACTTACCTGGAAGACATGAGGTGATGGTCTTCCTCGTCCCCAAGATCAGGATGGTTTTCTACAAAGAAATTGACAAAGGGTCCATCACATTAATCAGTTCCCCCTTGGAACATTAGCGTCCAACGTTCAGTCCTGGCACAGGGACATCACTATCCTCAGTGTGACAACAGGATACCGTAAGAGCAATATTCCAGTAGACCTCAGGTGCGGTGTTGTGAAACCTCGTGATTTGCTACCCTGAGCCACTGGGAACATCTCCTGATCGGGTAGACCCTCATCACAACACCGTATCTCTGGTCTGTGTCAACAGTCCCAGATATCTTTCCCTCACATATTCTGGGGAACAAGCTTAACTGCATTCTCACAGAATTACTGCACTATGCAGCCTTTTCTCACCAGACACACTAGTCATTGAGTGGTCAGTTCAAATCCTACACTGAGAGTACAGTGATGGAGGGGATGTACAAGCCTTGGAATCCAAATGAATTTCCAAGCTAGGCAGAAAGCGCCCGGACACACTTGGGGATGGCGAATGCCAAGGTATAGGCTAGCATCAGGAAACACACAAGCAAGGGAGCGGTAGAGGTGTTTAGGGTCGGTCGTCGGTGGACTGCACAGGAGCGAAGGCCCAGAGAGAGGAGATAGAGAGCAGGCGAAGAACAGTGAAGCCTAGGTACAGCTTTGATGGAGGCGTTGACAGCGATGCCAGTCGCATTGGGTAGGCCTAGAATCTGATGGGATCGCTTCAGGCATGAAGCGTAAAGCATTGAAGGTGAGGAGAGTCATTTCATGCCCAATAGCATGTTGGACAGAACCTTTGCTCTTGGTGCTGCAGAGGTGAGTTGAGGATGTCATGCCAGTTTTGGGTCCAGTGATCTGCGAGTGGGGCCAGGATGACCGGGGCGCATCCTGGGAATGAGGAAGGGAGCGCAGCTCCCTGAACCACCTCTTGTTTGGGCTGCAAACACAGTCCTAGAACTGATTCAGTTCAATGTGTGTCTGCACAGCCAGAGGTGTGGAGTACAAAGAAAGTGGGCTGAGCAGGGAGTCCAGCTGGAGCTTGAAGACCTGCATGATGGAATACTCACTGGCTGCAGCCGGAACAGAACAGACCTCCACCTGCTGGGCGCACAACACGGAGGTGCTCGTCTGAGTCCAGTAGGAGTCCGATTGGCCAACATCAACTGAGTATGTCCCATAGTACTCGTCGAGAGACAGTGTCGGGAGCTGAAGCTCTCCCATCGGTGGAGGATCCCTGCTCAGCCTGGTGGGGTAGGGAGGACTAAAGTTGAAACAAGAGGGTTTGGGAAACACACTGTCCTAGCGCTGGTTTCCCCAGAAGGCAGAAGGATCCGTCCACAGAAAGGAAATGGGAAGTCCTCGTCAAGGGAGAGGAACACTCCTCCTCTATCTGGGGCCAGAGTGGGTGGAAATGGGACTACCAGATAGGGGCGTGAGAAAGAGAGACACAGAGACAGAGAGAGACAGAGACAGAGAGCAAGCAGAGGGTGCTCAGAGCACTGAGCAGAAAAGCGAGCTCGTGAGCAAGGAGTCGAGCTCCCCCAGTACACAAAAGCCATGACACACCTACTCTCAGAAAACCAGAAAGGTGGCATCAACACTTTTGCAGAAACATTCTTGAAAGCTATGCACACTTGCCAAGTCAGCGTCCCCGGTAGGACTGGAGACTCTTAGAAATCTGGAAGCTTCAAGGTGTCTTTCTCTCAATACGGTTGAAGGTGTTGGATTTTTTTACTCATTACATCCTTGGCCAAGAAATACCGGCCGCAGTGCTAATGCCAAACAGGCAGAGGCACATTGCGTCCTATGCCGGTGGTCCTCACAAAGAGAGAAGCGGGACACGGCAAGCAATCCTCTGGCTCGTTAGTACACCTGCATCAACTGATTGCAGGTGACTACGTGGAGAGAGATCAAGCAATTGGCCTCTGGAAGGTGCACAGTGGAAAGGACAAGTTTTCGAATAGGACACTTGCGGTGAAATGGGTCTAGACAGCACTTTCTGATTTCCCTGGATCTTCCCTGGATCCCCTGATGTCCCCTTAACATGAAGTCCCACGATTCTTGAGACTTACCTGGAAGACATGCGGTGATGGTCTTCCTCGTCCCCAAGATCAGGATGGTTTTCTACAAAGAAATTCAGAAAGGGTCAGTCACATTAAGCAGTTCCCCCTTGGAACATTATCGTCCAACGTTCAGTCCTGGCACAGGGACATCACTATCCTCACTGTGACAACAGGATACCGTAAGAGCAATATTCCAGGAGACCTCAGGTGGGGTCTTGTGAAACCTCGTGATTCGCTCCCTGAGCCACTGGGAATACCTCCTGATCGGGTAGACCCTCATCACAACACCGTATCTCTGGTCTGTGTCAACAGTCCCAGATTTTTCCCTCACGTATCCTGGGAACAAGCTTAACTGCATTCTCACTGAATTACTGCACTATGCAGCCTTTTCTCACCAGACACACTAGTCATCGAGTGTTCCGTGGAAATCCTACACTGAGAGTAGATTGATGGAAGGGATCTACGAGCCTTGGCATCCAAGCATCTTTCAGGCTAGGCAGTAGCAGCGGGACACTCTTGGGGATGGCGAATGCCAAGGCATAGACTGGCATGAGGGAAACTGACAAGCAAGGGAGCGGTAGAGGTGTTTAGGGTCGGTCGTCGGTGGACTCCATAGGAATAAAGGCCCAGAGAAAGCAGATAGAGAGCAGGCGAAGAAGAGTATAGCCTAGGTACATCTTTGATGGAGAGGCGTTCACAGGGATGCCAGTCGCATTGGGTAGGCCTAGAATCTGAAGGGATCGTTTCAGGCATGAAGCGTAGAGCATTGAAGGTGAGGAGAGACATTTCATGCCCGATAGGATGTCGGACAGAACCTTTGTTGTTCGTGTTGCGGAGGTCACTTGAGGATGTCATGCCAGCTTTGGGTCCAGTGATCTGCGAGAGGGGCCAGGGTGACAGGGCGCATCCTGGGAATGAGGATGGGGCGCTGCTCCTG
Source organism: Ceratotherium simum simum (assembly GCF_057802395.1). Classification (NCBI taxonomy): domain Eukaryota; kingdom Metazoa; phylum Chordata; class Mammalia; order Perissodactyla; family Rhinocerotidae; genus Ceratotherium; species Ceratotherium simum. Next base: position 34,947,197 of record NC_141901.1, on the reverse strand, counting down.
AACCACCTCTTGTTTGGGCTTCAAACACAGTCCTAGAACTGATTCAGTTCAATGTGTGTGTCTGCACAGCCAGGCGTGGAGTACAAAGGAAGTGGGCTGAGCAGGGAGTCCAGCTGGAGCTTGAAGACCTGCATGATGGAATACTCACTGGCTGCATCCGGAACAGAACAGACCTCCACCAGATCGACACAGAACACGGAGCTGCTCGTCTGAGTCCAGTGCTGAGTCCGATTGGCCAACATCAACTGAGTATGTCCCATAGTACTCGTCGAGAGAGGGTGTCGGGACCTGAAGCTCTCCCATCGGTGGAGGATCCCTGCTCAGCCTGGTGGGGTAGGGAGGACTAAAGTTGAAACAAGAGGGTTTGGGAAACACACTGTCCTAGCGCTGGTTTCCCCAGAAGGCAGAAGGGTCCGTCCACAGAAAAGAAATGGGAAGTCCTCGCCAAGGGACAGGAAACAATCCTCCTCTATCTGGGGCCAGAGTAGTGTGGAAATGGGACGACCAGATAGGGAGTGTGAGAAAAGACAGACACAGAGACAGAGAGAGAGAGAGACAGAGAGCAAGCAGAGGGTGCTCAGAGCACTGAGCAGAAAACGAGCTCATGAGCAAGGAGACCGAGCTCCCCCAGTACACAAGAGCCATGACGCACCGACTCTCAGAAAACCAGAAAGGTGGCGTCAACACTTTTGCAGGAATATTCTTGAAAGCTATGCACACTTGCCAAGTGAGCGGCCAGGATAGCGTTGGAGACTCTTAGAAATCTGGATGCTTCAAGGTGTCTTTCTCTCAATATGGTCGAAGGTGATGGATTTTTTTTTTTTACTCATCACCTCCTTGGCCAAGATATACCTGCCACAGTGCTAATGCCAAACAGGCAGAGGCATAATTGCGTCCCATGCCGGTGGTCCTCACAAAGAGAGAATGGGACAGGGCAAGCAATCCTCTGGCTGGTTAGTACACCTGCATCAACTGATTGCCGGTGACTACATTGGAGAGAGATCAAGCCATAGGCCTCTGGAAGGCGCAAAGTCGAAAAGGACAAGTTTTCGGATAGGACACTTGCGGTGAAATAGGTCTAGTCAGCACTTTCTGATTTCCCTGGATTTGAGAACCCCAGATGTCCCCTTAAAATGAAGTCCAGGGTTCTGGAGACTTACCTGGAAGACATGAGGTGATGGTCTTCCTCGTCCCCAAGATCAGGATGGTTTTCTACAAAGAAATTGACAAAGGGTCCATCACATTAATCAGTTCCCCCTTGGAACATTAGCGTCCAACGTTCAGTCCTGGCACAGGGACATCACTATCCTCAGTGTGACAACAGGATACCGTAAGAGCAATATTCCAGTAGACCTCAGGTGCGGTGTTGTGAAACCTCGTGATTTGCTACCCTGAGCCACTGGGAACATCTCCTGATCGGGTAGACCCTCATCACAACACCGTATCTCTGGTCTGTGTCAACAGTCCCAGATATCTTTCCCTCACATATTCTGGGGAACAAGCAACTCCATTCTCACAGAATTACTGCACTATGCAGCCTTTTCTCACCAGACACACTAGTCATTGAGTGGTCAGTTCAAATCCTACACTGAGAGTACAGTGATGGAGGGGATGTACAAGCCTTGGAATCCAAATGAATTTCCAAGCTAGGCAGAAACGCCGGACACACTTGGGGATGGCGAATGCCAAGGTATAGGCTAGCATCAGGGAAACACACAAGCAAGGGACCGGTAGAGGTGTTTAGGGTCGGTCGTCGGTGGACTGCACAGGAACGAAGGCCCAGAGAGAGGAGATAGAGAGCAGGCGAAGAACAGTGAAGCCTAGGTACAGCTTTGATGGAGGCGTTGACAGCGATGCCAGTCGCATTGGGTAGGCCTAGAATCTGATGGGATACGCTTCAGGCATGAAGCGTAAAGCATTGAAGGTGAGGAGAGTCATTTCATGCCCAATAGCATGTTGGACAGAACCTTTGCTCTTGGTGCTGCAGAGGTGAGTTGAGGATGTCATGCCAGTTTTGGGTCCAGTGATCTGCGAGTGGGGCCAGGATGACCGGGGCGCATCCTGGGAATGAGGAAGGGGGCGCAGCTCCCTGAACCACCTCTTGTTTGGGCTGCAAACACAGTCCTAGAACTGATTCAGTTCAATGTGTGTCTGCACAGCCAGAGGTGTGGAGTACAAAGAAAGTGGGCTGAGCAGGGAGTCCAGCTGGAGCTTGAAGACCTGCATGATGGAATACTCACTGGCTGCAGCCGGAACAGAACAGACCTCCACCTGCTGGACGCACAACACGGAGGTGCTCGTCTGAGTCCAGTAGGAGTCCGATTGGCCAACATCAACTGAGTATGTCCCATAGTACTCGTCGAGAGACAGTGTCGGGAGCTGAAGCTCTCCCATCGGTGGAGGATCCCTGCTCAGCCTGGTGGGGTAGGGAGGACTAAAGTTGAAACAAGAGGGTTTGGGAAACACACTGTCCTAGCGCTGGTTTCCCCAGAAGGCAGAAGGATCCGTCCACAGAAAGGAAATGGGAAGTCCTCGTCAAGGAGAGGAACACTCCTCCTCTATCTGGGGCCAGAGTCGTGTGGAAATGGGACTACCAGATAGGAGGCGTGAGAAAAGAGAGACACAGAGACAGAGAGAGACAGAGACAGAGAGCAAGCAGAGGGTGCTCAGAGCACTGAGCAGAAAAGCGAGCTCGTGAGCAAGGAGTCCGAGCTCCCCCAGTACACAAAAGCCATGACACACCTACTCTCAGAAAACCAGAAAGGTGGCGTCAACACTTTTGCAGAAACATTCTTGAAAGCTATGCACACTTGCCAAGTCAGCGTCCCCGGTAGGACTGGAGACTCTTAGAAATCTGGAAGCTTCAAGGTGTCTTTCTCTCAATACGGTTGAAGGTGTTGGATGTTTTTTTTTTTTACTCATTACATCCTTGGCCAAGAAATACCGGCCACAGTGCTAATGCCAAACAGGCAGAGGCATATTGCGTCCTATGCCGGTGGTCCTCACAAAGAGAGAACGGGACACGGCAAGCAATCCTCTGGCTCGTTAGTACACCTGCATCAACTGATTGCAGGTGACTACATTGGAGAGAGATCAAGCAATTGGCCTCTGGAAGGTGCACAGTGGAAAAGGACAAGTTTTCGAATAGGACACTTGCGGTGAAATGGGTCTAGACAGCACTTTCTGATTTCCCTGGATCTTCCCTGGATCCCCTGATGTCCCCTTAACATGAAGTCCCACGATTCTTGAGACTTACCTGGAAGACATGCGGTGATGGTCTTCCTCGTCCCCAAGATCAGGATGGTTTTCTACAAAGAAATTCAGAAAGGGTCAGTCACATTAAGCAGTTCCCCCTTGGAACATTATCGTCCAACGTTCAGTCCTGGCACAGGGACATCACTATCCTCACTGTGACAACAGGATACCGTAAGAGCAATATTCCAGGAGACCTCAGGTGGGGTCTTGTGAAACCTCGTGATTCGCTCCCCTGAGCCACTGGGAATACCTCCCTGATCGGGTAGACCCTCATCACAACACCGTATCTCTGGTCTGTGTCAACAGTCCCAGATTTTTCCCTCACGTATCCTGGGAACAAGCTTAACTGCATTCTCACTGAATTACTGCACTATGCAGCCTTTTCTCACCAGACACACTAGTCATCGAGTGTTCCGTGGAAATCCTACACTGAGAGTAGATTGATGGAAGGGATCTACGAGCCTTGGCATCAAGCGCATCTTTCAGGCTAGGCAGTAGCAGGGACACTCTTGGGGATGGCGAATGCCAAGGCATAGACTGGCATGAGGAAACTGACAAGCAAGGGAGCGGTAGAGGTGTTTAGGGTCGGTCGTCGGTGGACTCCATAGGAATAAAGGCCCAGAGAAAGCAGATAGAGAGCAGGCGAAGAAGAGTATAGCCTAGGTACATCTTTGATGGAGGCGTTCACAGGGATGCCAGTCGCATTGGGTAGGCCTAGAATCTGAAGGGATACGTTTCAGGCATGAAGCGTAGAGCATTGAAGGTGAGGAGAGACATTTCATGCCCGATAGGATGTCGGACAGAACCTTTGTTGTTAGTGTTGCGGAGGTCACTTGAGGATGTCATGCCAGCTTTGGGTCCAGTGATCTGCGAGAGGGGCCAGGGTGACAGGCGCATCCTGGGAATGAGGATGGGGCGCTGCTCCCTGAACCACCTCTTGTTTGGGCTTCAAACACAGTCCTAGAACTGATTCAGTTCAATGTGTGTGTCTGCACAGCCAGGCGTGGAGTACAAAGGAAGTGGGCTGAGCAGGGAGTCCAGCTGGAGCTTGAAGACCTGCATGATGGAATACTCACTGGCTGCATCCGGAACAGAACAGACCTCCACCAGATCGACACAGAACACGGACGTGCTCGTCTGAGTCAATGCGAGTCCGATTGGCCAACATCAACTGAGTATGTCCCATAGTACTCGTCGAGAGAGGGTGTCGGGACCTGAAGCTCTCCCATCGGTGGAGGATCCCTGCTCAGCCTGGTGGGGTAGGGAGGACTAAAGTTGAAACAAGAGGGTTTGGGAAACACACTGTCCTAGCGCTGGTTTCCCCAGAAGGCAGAAGGGTCCGTCCACAGAAAAGAAATGGGAAGTCCTCGCCAAGGGACAGGAAACAATCCTCCTCTATCTGGGGCCAGAGTAGTGTGGAAATGGGACGACCAGATAGGGGGGGTGGGGAAAAGACAGACACAGAGACAGAGAGAGAGAGAGACAGAGAGCAAGCAGAGGGTGCTCAGAGCACTGAGCAGAAAAGCGAGCTCATGAGCAAGGAGACCGAGCTCCCCCAGTACACAAGAGCCATGGCCTTTGACTCTCAGAAAACCAGAAAGGTGGCGTCAACACTTTTGCAGAAACATTCTTGAAAGCTATGCACACTTGCCAAGTCAGCGGCCCCGGTAGCATTGGAGACTCTTAGAAATCTGGAAGCTTCAAGGTGTCTTTCTCTCAATACGGTCGAAGGTGATGGATTTTTTTACTCATCACCTCCTTGGCCAAGAAATACCTGCCACAGTGCTAATGCCAAACAGGCAGAGGCATAATTGCGTCCCATGCCGGTGGTCCTCACAAAGAGAGAACGGGACAGGGCAAGCAATCCTCTGGCTGGTTAGTACACCTGCATCAACTGATTGCCGGTGACTACATTGGAGAGAGATCAAGCCATAGGCCTCTGGAAGGCGCACAGTCGAAAAGGACAAGTTTTCGGATAGGACACTTGCGGTGAAATAGGTCTAGTCAGCACTTTCTGATTTCCCTGGATTTGAGAACCCCAGATGTCCCCTTAAAATGAAGTCCAGGGTTCTGGAGACTTACCTGGAAGACATGAGGTGATGGTCTTCCTCGTCCCCAAGATCAGGATGGTTTTCTACAAAGAAATTGACAAAGGGTCCATCACATTAATCAGTTCCCCCTTGGAACATTAGCGTCCAACGTTCAGTCCTGGCACAGGGACATCACTATCCTCAGTGTGACAACAGGATACCGTAAGAGCAATATTCCAGTAGACCTCAGGTGCGGTGTTGTGAAACCTCGTGATTTGCTACCCTGAGCCACTGGGAACATCTCCTGATCGGGTAGACCCTCATCACAACACCGTATCTCTGGTCTGTGTCAACAGTCCCAGATATCTTTCCCTCACATATTCTGGGAAGAAGCTTACCTGCATTCTCACAGAATTACTGCACTATGCAGCCTTTTCTCACCAGACACACTAGTCATTGAGTGGTCAGTTCAAATCCTACACTGAGAGTACAGTGATGGAGGGGATGTACAAGCCTTGGAATCCAAATGAATTTCCAAGCTAGGCAGAAGCGCCCGGACACACTTGGGGATGGCGAATGCCAAGGTATAGGCTAGCATCAGGGAAACACACAAGCAAGGGAGCGGTAGAGGTGTTTAGGGTCGGTCGTCGGTGGACTGCACAGGAGCGAAGGCCCAGAGAGGAGATAGAGAGCAGGCGAAGAACAGTGAAGCCTAGGTACAGCTTTGATGGAGGCGTTGACAGCGATGCCAGTCGCATTGGGTAGGCCTAGAATCTGATGGGATCGCTTCAGGCATGAAGCGTAAAGCATTGAAGGTGAGGAGAGTCATTTCATGCCCAATAGCATGTTGGACAGAACCTTTGCTCTTGGTGCTGCAGAGGTGAGTTGAGGATGTCATGCCAGTTTTGGGTCCAGTGATCTGCGAGTTGGGCCAGGATGACCGCGGCGCATCCTGGGAATGAGGAAGGGCGCAGCTCCCTGAACCACCTCTTGTTTGGGCTGCAAACACAGTCCTAGAACTGATTCAGTTCAATGTGTGTCTGCACAGCCAGAGGTGTGGAGTACAAAGAAAGTGGGCTGAGCAGGGAGTCAGCTGGAGCTTGAACACCTGCATGATGGAATCCTCCCTGGCTGCAGCCGGACCAGACCAGCCCTCCACCTGCTGGGCGCACAACACGGAGGTGCTCGTCTGAGTCCAGTAGGAGTCCGATTGGCCAACATCAACTGAGTATGTCCCATAGTACTCGTCGAGAGACAGTGTCGGGAGCTGAAGCTCTCCCATCGGTGGAGGATCCCTGCTCAGCCTGGTGGGGTAGGGAGGACTAAAGTTGAAACAAGAGGGTTTGGGAAACACACTGTCCTAGCGCTGGTTTCCCCAGAAGGCAGAAGGATCCGTCCACAGAAAGGAAATGGGAAGTCCTCGTCAAGGGAGAGGAACACTCCTCCTCTATCTGGGGCCAGAGTCGTGTGGAAATGGGACTACCAGATAGGGAGCGTGAGAAAAGAGAGACACAGAGACAGAGAGAGACAGAGACAGAGAGCAAGCAGAGGGTGCTCAGAGCACTGAGCAGAAAACGAGCTCGTGAGCAAGGAGTCCGAGCTCCCCCAGTACACAAAAGCCATGACACACCTACTCTCAGAAAACCAGAAAGGTGGCATCAACACTTTTGCAGAAACATTCTTGAAAGCTATGCACACTTGCCAAGTCAGCGTCCCCGGTAGGATTGGAGACTCTTAGAAATCTGGAAGCTTCAAGGTGTCTTTCTCTCAATACGGTTGAAGGTGTTGGATTTTTTTTTTTTTTACTCATTACATCCTTGGCCAAGAAATACCGGCCACAGTGCTAATGCCAAACAGGCAGAGGCATATTGCGTCCTATGCCGGTGGTCCTCACAAAGAGAGAACGGGACACGGCAAGCAATCCTCTGGCTCGTTAGTACACCTGCATCAACTGATTGCAGGTGACTACATTGGAGAGAGATCAAGCAATTGGCCTCTGGAAGGTGCACAGTGGAAAAGGACAAGTTTTCGAATAGGACACTTGCGGTGAAATGGGTCTAGACAGCACTTTCTGATTTCCCTGGATCTTCCCTGGATCCCCTGATGTCCCCTTAACATGAAGTCCCACGATTCTTGAGACTTACCTGGAAGACATGCGGTGATGGTCTTCCTCGTCCCCAAGATCAGGATGGTTTTCTACAAAGAAATTCAGAAAGGGTCAGTCACATTAAGCAGTTCCCCCTTGGAACATTATCGTCCAACGTTCAGTCCTGGCACAGGGACATCACTATCCTCACTGTGACAACAGGATACCGTAAGAGCAATATTCCAGGAGACCTCAGGTGGGGTCTTGTGAAACCTCGTGATTCGCTCCCCTGAGCCACTGGGAATACCTCCCTGATCGGGTAGACCCTCATCACAACACCGTATCTCTGGTCTGTGTCAACAGTCCCAGATTTTTCCCTCACGTATCCTGGGAACAAGCTTAACTGCATTCTCACTGAATTACTGCACTATGCAGCCTTTTCTCACCAGACACACTAGTCATCGAGTGTTCCGTGGAAATCCTACACTGAGAGTAGATTGTGGAAGGGATCTACGAGCCTTGGCATCCAAACATCTTTCAGGCTAGGCAGTAGCAGCGGGACACTCTTGGGGATGGCGAATGCCAAGGCATAGACTGGCATGAGGAAACTGACAAGCAAGGAGCGGTAGAGGTGTTTAGGGTCGGTCGTCGGTGGACTCCATAGGAATAAAGGCCCAGAGAAAGCAGATAGAGAGCAGGCGAAGAAGAGTATAGCCTAGGTACATCTTTGATGGAGGCGTTCACAGGGATGCCAGTCGCATTGGGTAGGCCTAGAATCTGAAGGGATACGTTTCAGGCATGAAACGTAGAGCATTGAAGGTGAGGAGAGACATTTCATGCCCGATAGGATGTCGGACAGAACCTTTGTTGTTCGTGTTGCGGAGGGCACTTGAGGATGGCATGCCAGCTTTGGGTCCAGGGGTCGGCGGGAGGGGCCAGGGTGACAGGGCGCATCCTGGGAATGAGGATGGGAGCGCTGCTCCCTGAACCACCTCTTGTTTGGGCTTCAAACACAGTCCTAGAACTGATTCAGTTCAATGTGTGTGTCTGCACAGCCAGAGGCGTGGAGTACAAAGGAAGTGGGCTGAGCAGGGAGTCCAGCTGGAGCTTGAAGACCTGCATGATGGAATACTCACTGGCTGCATCCGGAACAGAACAGACCTCCACCAGATCGACACAGAACACGGAGGTGCTCGTCTGAGTCCAGTGCGAGTCCGATTGGCCAACATCAACTGAGTATGTCCCATAGTACTCGTCGAGAGAGGGTGTCGGGACCTGAAGCTCTCCCATCGGTGGAGGATCCCTGCTCAGCCTGGTGGGGTAGGGAGGACTAAAGTTGAAACAAGAGGGTTTGGGAAACACACTGTCCTAGCGCTGGTTTCCCCAGAAGGCAGAAGGGTCCGTCCACAGAAAAGAAATGGGAAGTCCTCGCCAAGGGACAGGAAACAATCCTCCTCTATCTGGGGCCAGAGTAGTGTGGAAATGGGACGACCAGATAGGGAGTGTGAGAAAAAGACAGACACAGAGACAGAGAGAGAGAGAGACAGAGAGCAAGCAGAGGGTGCTCAGAGCACTGAGCAGAAAAGCGAGCTCATGAGCAAGGAGACCGAGCTCCCCCAGTACACAAGAGCCATGGCCTTTTGACTCTCAGAAAACCAGAAAGGTGGCGTCAACACTTTTGCAGAAACATTCTTGAAAGCTATGCACACTTGCCAAGTCAGCGGCCCGGTAGCATTGGAGACTCTTAGAAATCTGGAAGCTTCAAGGTGTCTTTCTCTCAATAAGGTCGAAGGTGATGGATTTTTTTACTCATCACCTCCTTGGCCAAGAAATACCTGCCACAGTGCTAATGCCAAACAGGCAGAGGCATAATTGCGTCCCATGCGGTGGTCCTCACAAAGAGAACGGGACAGGGCAAGCAATCCTCTGGCTGGTTAGTACACCTGCATCAACTGATTGCCGGTGACTAGATTGGAGGGAGATCAAGCCATAGGCCTCTGGAAGGCGCACAGTCGAAAAGGACAAGTTTTTGGATAGGACACTTGCGGTGAAATAGGTCTAGTCAGCACTTTCTGATTTCCCTGGATTTGAGAACCCCAGATGTCCCCTTAAAATGAAGTCCAGGGTTCTGGAGACTTACCTGGAAGACATGAGGTGATGGTCTTCCTCGTCCCCAAGATCAGGATGGTTTTCTACAAAGAAATTGACAAAGGGTCCATCACATTAATCAGTTCCCCCTTGGAACATTAGCGTCCAACGTTCAGTCCTGGCACAGGGACATCACTATCCTCAGTGTGACAACAGGATACCGTAAGAGCAATATTCCAGTAGACCTCAGGTGCGGTGTTGTGAAACCTCGTGATTTGCTACCCTGAGCCACTGGGAACATCTCCCTGATCGGGTAGACCCTCATCACAACACCGTATCTCTGGTCTGTGTCAACAGTCCCAGATATCTTTCCCTCACATATTCTGGGGAACAAGCTTAACTGCATTCTCACAGAATTACTGCACTATGCAGCCTTTTCTCACCAGACACACTAGTCATTGAGTGGTCAGTTCAAATCCTACACTGAGAGTACAGTGATGGAGGGGATGTACAAGCCTTGGAATCCAAATGAATTTCCAAGCTAGGCAGAAACGCCGGACACACTTGGGGATGGCGAATGCCAAGGTATAGGCTAGCATCAGGGAAACACACAAGCAAGGGATCGGTAGAGGTGTTTAGGGTCGGTCGTCGGTGGACTGCACAGGAGCGAAGGCCCAGAGAGAGGAGATAGAGAGCAGGCGAAGAACAGTGAAGCCTAGGTACAGCTTTGATGGAGGCGTTGACAGCGATGCCAGTCGCATTGGGTAGGCCTAGAATCTGATGGGATACGCTTCAGGCATGAAGCGTAAAGCATTGAAGGTGAGGAGAGTCATTTCATGCCCAATAGCATGTTGGACAGAACCTTTGCTCTTGGTGCTGCAGAGGTGAGTTGAGGATGTCATGCCAGTTTTGGGTCCAGTGATCTGCGAGTCGGGCCAGGATGACCCGGGCGCATCCTGGGAATGAGGAAGGGCGCAGCTCCCTGAACCACCTCTTGTTTGGGCTGCAAACACAGTCCTAGAACTGATTCAGTTCAATGTGTGTCTGCACAGCCAGAGGTGTGGAGTACAAAGAAAGTGGGCTGAGCAGGAGTCCAGCTGGAGCTTGAACACCTGCATGATGGAATAGTCACTGCCTGCAGCCGGAACAGAACAGACCTCCACCTGCTGGGCGCTGCACAACACGGAGGTGCTCGTCTGAGTCCAGTAGGAGTCCGATTGGCCAACATCAACTGAGTATGTCCCATAGTACTCGTCGAGAGACAGTGTCGGGAGCTGAAGCTCTCCCATCGGTGGAGGATCCCTGCTCAGCCTGGTGGGGTAGGGAGGACTAAAGTTGAAACAAGAGGGTTTGGGAAACACACTGTCCTAGCGCTGGTTTCCCCAGAAGGCAGAAGGATCCGTCCACAGAAAGGAAATGGGAAGTCCTCGTCAAGGGAGAGGAACACTCCTCCTCTATCTGGGGCCAGAGTCGTGTGGAAATGGGACTACCAGATAGGGAGCGTGAGAAAAGAGAGACACAGAGACAGAGAGAGAGACAGAGAGCAAGCAGAGGGTGCTCAGAGCACTGAGCAGAAAACGAGCTCGTGAGCAAGGAGTCCGAGCTCCCCCAGTACACAAAAGCCATGACACACCTACTCTCAGAAAACCAGAAAGGTGGCGTCAACACTTTTGCAGAAACATTCTTGAAAGCTATGCACACTTGCCAAGTCAGCGTCCCCGGTAGGACTGGAGACTCTTAGAAATCTGGAAGCTTCAAGGTGTCTTTCTCTCAATACGGTTGAAGGTGTTGGATTTTTTTTTTTTTTACTCATTACATCCTTGGCCAAGAAATACCGGCCACAGTGCTAATGCCAAACAGGCAGAGGCATATTGCGTCCTATGCCGGTGGTCCTCACAAAGAGAGAACGGGACACGGCAAGCAATCCTCTGGCTCGTTAGTACACCTGCATCAACTGATTGCAGGTGACTACGTGGAGAGAGATCAAGCAATTGGCCTCTGGAAGGTGCACAGTGGAAAAGGACAAGGTTTCGAATAGGACACTTGCGGTGAAATGGGTCTAGACAGCACTTTCTGATTTCCCTGGATCTTCCCTGGATCCCCTGATGTCCCCTTAACATGAAGTCCCACGATTCTTGAGACTTACCTGGAAGACATGCGGTGATGGTCTTCCTCGTCCCCAAGATCAGGATGGTTTTCTACAAAGAAATTCAGAAAGGGTCAGTCACATTAAGCAGTTCCCCCTTGGAACATTATCGTCCAACGTTCAGTCCTGGCACAGGGACATCACTATCCTCACTGTGACAACAGGATACCGTAAGAGCAATATTCCAGGAGACCTCAGGTGGGGTCTTGTGAAACCTCGTGATTCGCTCCCCTGAGCCACTGGGAATACCTCCCTGATCGGGTAGACCCTCATCACAACACCGTATCTCTGGTCTGTGTCAACAGTCCCAGATTTTTCCCTCACGTATCCTGGGAACAAGCTTAACTGCATTCTCACTGAATTACTGCACTATGCAGCCTTTTCTCACCAGACACACTAGTCATCGAGTGTTCCGTGGAAATCCTACACTGAGAGTAGATTGACGGAAGGGATCTACGAGCCTTGGCATCCAAACGCATCTTTCAGGCTAGGCAGTAACGCGGGACACTCTTGGGGATGGCGAATGCCAAGGCATAGACTGGCATGAGGGAAACTGACAAGCAAGGGACCGGTAGAGGTGTTTAGGGTCGGTCGTCGGTGGACTCCATAGGAATAAAGGCCCAGAGAAAGCAGATAGAGAGCAGGCGAAGAAGAGTATAGCCTAGGTACATCTTTGATGGAGACGTTCACAGGGATGCCAGTCGCATTGGGTAGGCCTAGAATCTGAAGGGATACGTTTCAGGCATGAAACGTAGAGCATTGAAGGTGAGGAGAGACATTTCATGCCCGATAGGATGTCGGACAGAACCTTTGTTGTTAGTGTTGCGGAGGTCACTTGAGGATGTCATGCCAGCTTTGGGTCCAGTGATCTGCGAGAGGGGCCAGGGTGACAGGGGCGCATCCTGGGAATGAGGATGGGAGCGCTGCTCCCTGAACCACCTCTTGTTTGGGCTTCAAACACAGTCCTAGAACTGATTCAGTTCAATGTGTGTGTCTGCACAGCCAGAGGCGTGGAGTACAAAGGAAGTGGGCTGAGCACGGAGTCCAGCTGGAGCTTGAAGACCTGCATGATGGAATACTCACTGGCTGCATCCGGAACAGAACAGACCTCCACCAGATCGACACAGAACACGGAGGTGCTCGTCTGAGTCCAGTACGAGTCCGATTGGCCAACATCAACTGAGTATGTCCCATAGTACTCGTCGAGAGAGGGTGTCGGGACCTGAAGCTCTCCCATCGGTGGAGGATCCCTGCTCAGCCTGGTGGGGTAGGGAGGACTAAAGTTGAAACAAGAGGGTTTGGGAAACACACTGTCCTAGCGCTGGTTTCCCCAGAAGGCAGAAGGGTCCGTCCACAGAAAAGAAATGGGAAGTCCTCGCCAAGGGACAGGAAACAATCCTCCTCTATCTGGGGCCAGAGTAGTGTGGAAATGGGACGACCAGATAGGGAGTGTGAGAAAAGACAGACACAGAGACAGAGAGAGAGAGACAGAGAGCAAGCAGAGGGTGCTCAGAGCACTGAGCAGAAAAGCAGGCTCATGAGCAAGGAGACCGAGCTCCCCCAGTACACAAGAGCCATGACGCACCGACTCTCAGAAAACCAGAAAGGTGGCGTCAACACTTTTGCAGAAACATTCTTGAAAGCTATGCACACTTGCCAAGGCAGCGGGCCCGGGAGCGGTGGAGGCTCTGAGAAATCTGGAAGCTTCAAGGTGTCTTGCTCTCAATAAGGTCGAAGGTGATGGATTTTTTTTTTACTCATCACCTCCTTGGCCAAGAAATACCTGCCACAGTGCTAATGCCAAACAGGCAGAGGCATAATTGCGTCCCATGCCGGTGGTCCTCACAAAGAGAGAACGGGACAGGGCAAGCAATCCTCTGGCTGGTTAGTACACCTGCATCAACTGATTGCCGGTGACTACATTGGAGAGAGATCAAGCCATAGGCCTCTGGAAGGCGCACAGTCGAAAAGGACAAGTTTTCGGATAGGACACTTGCGGTGAAATAGGTCTAGTCAGCACTTTCTGATTTCCCTGGATTTGAGAACCCCAGATGTCCCCTTAAAATGAAGTCCAGGGTTCTGGAGACTTACCTGGAAGACATGAGGTGATGGTCTTCCTCGTCCCCAAGATCAGGATGGTTTTCTACAAAGAAATTGACAAAGGGTCCATCACATTAATCAGTTCCCCCTTGGAACATTAGCGTCCAACGTTCAGTCCTGGCACAGGGACATCACTATCCTCAGTGTGACAACAGGATACCGTAAGAGCAATATTCCAGTAGACCTCAGGTGCGGTGTTGTGAAACCTCGTGATTTGCTACCCTGAGCCACTGGGAACATCTCCCTGATCGGGTAGACCCTCATCACAACACCGTATCTCTGGTCTGTGTCAACAGTCCCAGATATCTTTCCCTCACATATTCTGGGGAACAAGCTTAACTGCATTCTCACAGAATTACTGCACTATGCAGCCTTTTCTCACCAGACACACTAGTCATTGAGTGGTCAGTTCAAATCCTACACTGAGAGTACAGTGATGGAGGGGATGTACAAGCCTTGGAATCCAAATGAATTTCCAAGCTAGGCAGAAACGCCGGACACACTTGGGGATGGCGAATGCCAAGGTATAGGCTAGCATCAGGGAAACACACAAGCAAGGGAGCGGTAGAGGTGTTTAGGGTCGGTCGTCGGTGGACTGCACAGGAACGAAGGCCCAGAGAGAGGGGATAGAGAGCAGGCGAAGAACAGTGAAGCCTAGGTACAGCTTTGATGGAGACGTTGACAGCGATGCCAGTCGCATTGGGTAGGCCTAGAATCTGATGGGATACGCTTCAGGCATGAAACGTAAAGCATTGAAGGTGAGGAGAGTCATTTCATGCCCAATAGCATGTTGGACAGAACCTTTGCTCTTGGTGCTGCAGAGGTGAGTTGAGGATGTCATGCCAGTTTTGGGTCCAGTGATCTGCGAGTGGGGCCAGGATGACCGGGGCGCATCCTGGGAATGAGGAAGGGAGCGCAGCTCCCTGAACCACCTCTTGTTTGGGCTGCAAACACAGTCCTAGAACTGATTCAGTTCAATGTGTGTCTGCACAGCCAGAGGTGTGGAGTACAAAGAAAGTGGGCTGAGCAGGGGGGCCAGCTGGAGCTTGAAGACCTGGATGATGGAATACTCACTGGCTGCATCCGAACAGAACAGACCTCCACCTGCAGGCCGCCCAACACGGAGGTGCTCGTCTGAGTCCAGTAGGAGTCCGATTGGCCAACATCAACTGAGTATGTCCCATAGTACTCGTCGAGAGACAGTGTCGGGAGCTGAAGCTCTCCCATCGGTGGAGGATCCCTGCTCAGCCTGGTGGGGTAGGGAGGACTAAAGTTGAAACAAGAGGGTTTGGGAAACACACTGTCCTAGCGCTGGTTTCCCCAGAAGGCAGAAGGATCCGTCCACAGAAAGGAAATGGGAAGTCCTCGCCAAGGGACAGGAAACAATCCTCCTCTATCTGGGGCCAGAGTAGTGTGGAAAAGGGACGACCAGATAGGGAGTGTGAGAAAAGACAGACACAGAGACAGAGAGAGAGAGAGAGACAGAGAGCAAGCAGAGGGTGCTCAGAGCACTGAGCAGAAAACGAGCTCGTGAGCAAGGAGACCGAGCTCCCCCAGTACACAAGAGCCATGACGTACCGACTCTCAGAAAACCAGAAAGGTGGCGTCAACACTTTTGCAGAAACATTCTTGAAAGCTATGCACACTTGCCAAGTCAGCGTCCCCGGTAGGATTGGAGACTCTTAGAAATCTGGAAGCTTCAAGGTGTCTTTCTCTCAATACGGTCGAAGGTGATGGATTTTTTTCTTTTACTCATCACCTCCTTGGCCAAGAAATACCTGCCACAGTGCTAATGCCAAACAGGCAGAGGCATAATTGCGTCCCATGCCGGTGGTCCTCACAAAGAGAGAACGGGACAGGGCAAGCAATCCTCTGGCTGGTTAGTACACCTGCATCAACTGATTGCCGGTGACTACATTGGAGAGACATCAAGCATTTGGCCTCTGGAAGGCGCACAGTCGAAAAGGACAAGTTTTCGGATAGGACACTTGCGGTGAAATAGGTCTAGTTAGCACTTTCTGATTTCCCTGTATTTGAGAACCCAGGATGTCCCCTTAAAATGAAGTCCAGGGTTCTTGAGACTTACCTGGAAGACATGAGGTGATGGTCTTCCTCGTCCCCAAGATCAGGATGGTTTTCTACAAAGAAATTGACAAAGGGTCCATCACATTAATCAGTTCCCCCTTGGAACATTAGCGTCCAACGTTCAGTCCTGGCACAGGGACATCACTATCCTCAGTGTGACAACAGGATACCGTAAGAGCAATATTCCAGTAGACCTCAGGTGCGGTGTTGTGAAACCTCGTGATTTGCTACCCTGAGCCACTGGGAACATCTCCCTGATCGGGTAGACCCTCATCACAACACCGTATCTCTGGTCTGTGTCAACAGTCCCAGATATCTTTCCCTCACATATTCTGGGGAACAAGCTTAACTGCATTCTCACAGAATTACTGCACTATGCAGCCTTTTCTCACCAGACACACTAGTCATTGAGTGGTCAGTTCAAATCCTACACTGAGAGTACAGTGATGGAGGGGATGTACAAGCCTTGGAATCCAAATGAATCTTTCAAGCTAGGCAGAACCGCCGGACACACTTGGGGATGGCGAATGCGAAGGTATAGGCTAGCATCAGGGAAACACACAAGCAAGGGAGCGGTAGAGGTGTTTAGGGTCGGTCGTCGGTGGACTGCACAGGAACGAAGGCCCAGAGAGAGGAGATAGAGAACGGGGCGAAGAACAGTGAAGCCTAGGTACAGCTTTGATGGAGACGTTGACAGCGATGCCAGTCGCATTGGGTAGGCCTAGAATCTGATGGGATACGCTTCAGGCATGAAACGTAAAGCATTGAAGGTGAGGAGAGTCATTTCATGCCCAATAGCATGTTGGACAGAACCTTTGCTCTTGGTGCTGCAGAGGTGAGTTGAGGATGTCATGCCAGTTTTGGGTCCAGTGATCTGCGAGTGGGGCCAGGATGACCGGGGCGCATCCTGGGAATGAGGAAGGGAGCGCAGCTCCCTGAACCACCTCTTGTTTGGGCTGCAAACACAGTCCTAGAACTGATTCAGTTCAATGTGTGTCTGCACAGCCAGAGGTGTGGAGTACAAAGAAAGTGGGCTGAGCAGGGAGTCCAGCTGGAGCTTGAAGACCTGCATGATGGAATACTCACTGGCTGCATCCGGAACAGAACAGACCTCCACCTGCTGGACACAGAACACGGAGGTGCTCGTCTGAGTCCAGTACGAGTCCGATTGGCCAACATCAACTGAGTATGTCCCATAGTACTCGTCGAGAGAGGGTGTCGGGACCTGAAGCTCTCCCATCGGTGGAGGATCCCTGCTCAGCCTGGTGGGGTAGGGAGGACTAAAGTTGAAACAAGAGTGTTTGGGAAACACACTGTCCTAGCTCTGGTTTCCCCAGAAGGCAGAAGGGTCCGTCCACAGAAAAGAAATGGAAAGTCCTCGCCAAGGGAGAGGAAACCATCCTCCTCTATCTGGGGCCAGAGTCTTGTGGAAATGGGACTACCAGATAGGCAGCGTGAGAAAAGAGAGACACAGAGACAGAGAGAGAGAGAGAGATAGCAAGCAGAGGTTGCTCAGGGCACTGAGCAGAAAACGAGCTCGTGAGCAATGAGACCGAGCTCCCCCAGTACACAAGAGCCATGACACACCTACTCTCAGAAAACCAGAAAGGTGGCGTCAACACTTTTGCAGAAACATTCTTGAAAGCTATGCACACTTGCCAAGTCAGCGTCCCCGGTAGGACTGGAGACTCTTAGAAATCTGGAAGCTTCAAGGTGTCTTTCTCTCAATACGGTCGAAGGTGATGGATATTTTTCTTTTACTCATCACCTCCTTGGCCAAGAAATACCTGCCACAGTGCTAATGCCAAACAGGCAGAGGCATAATTGCGTCCTATACTGGTGGTCCTCACAAAGAGAGAACGGGACTGGGCAAGCAATCCTCTGGCTGGTTAGTACACCTGCATCAACTGATTGCAGGTGACTACATTGGAGAGAGATCAAGCAATTGGCCTCTGGAAGGCGCACATTGGAAAAGGACAACTTTTCGAATAGGACACTTGCGGTGAAATGGGTCTAGTCAGCACTTTCTGATTTCCCTGGATCTGAGATCCCCAGATGTCCCCTTAACATGAACTCCCACGATTCTTGAGACTTACCTGGAAGACATGCGGTGATGGTCTTCCTCGTCCCCAAGATCAGGATGGTTTTCTACAAAGAAATTCAGAAAGGGTCAGTCACATTAAGCAGTTCCCCCTTGGAACATTAGCGTCCAACGTTCAGTCCTGGCACAGGGACATCACTATCCTCACTGTGACAACAGGATACCGTAAGAGCAATATTCCAGGAGACCTCAGGTGGGGTCTTGTGAAACCTCGTGATTCGCTCCCCTGAGCCACTGGGAATACCTCCCTGATCGGGTAGACCCTCATCACAACACCGTATCTCTGGTCTGTGTCAACAGTCCCAGATATTTTCCCTCACATATTCTGGGAACAAGCTTAACTGCATTCTCACTGAATTACTGCACTATGCAGCCTTTTCTCACCAGACACACTAGTCATCGAAAGTGTTCAGTGGAAATCCTACACTGAGTGTAGAGTGACGGAGGGGAACTACAAGCCTTGGCATCCAAACGCATCTTTCAGGCAAGGCAGAAACGTGGGACACTCTTGGGGATGGCGAATGCAAAGGCATAGGCTGGCATGAGGGAAACACACAAGCAAGGGAACGGTAGAGGTGTTTACGGTCGGTCTTCGGTTGACTGCATAGGAACAAAGACCCAGAGAAAGGCGATAGAGAACGGGGCGAAGAACAGTGAAGCCTAGGTACGTCTTTGATGGAGACATTGACAGGGATGCCAGTCGCACTGTGTCGGCATGGATCTGAAGGGATACCCTTTAGGCATGCAACACAGAGCATTGAAGGTGAGGAGAGACATTTCATGCCCGATAGAATGTCAGACAGAACCGGTGCTGTTCGTTGCAGAAGTGAGTTGAGGATGTCATGCCAGCTTTGGGTCCAGTGATGTGCGAGTGGGGCCAGGGTGACAGGGGCGCATCCTGGGAATGAGGAAGGGAGCGCTGCTCCCTGAACCACCTCTTGTTTGGGCTTCAAACACAGTCCTAGAACTGATTCAGTTCAATGTGTGTGTCTGCACAGCCAGAGGCGTGGAGTACAAAGGAAGTGGGCTGAGCAGGGAGTCCAGCTGGAGCTTGAAGACCTGCATGATGGAATACTCACTGGCTGCATCCGGAACAGAACAGACCTCCACCAGATCGACACAGAACACGGAGGTGCTCGTCTGAGTCCAGTACGAGTCCGATTGGCCAACATCAACTGAGTATGTCCCATAGTACTCGTCGAGAGAGGGTGTCGGGACCTGAAGCTCTCCCATCGGTGGAGGATCCCTGCTCAGCCTGGTGGGGTAGGGAGGACTAAAGTTGAAACAAGAGGGTTTGGGAAACACACTGTCCTAGCGCTGGTTTCCCCAGAAGGCAGAAGGGTCCGTCCACAGAAAAGAAATGGGAAGTCCTCGCCAAGGGACAGGAAACAATCCTCCTCTATCTGGGGCCAGAGTAGTGTGGAAATGGGACGACCAGATAGGGAGTGTGAGAAAAGACAGACACAGAGACAGAGAGAGAGAGAGACAGAGAGCAAGCAGAGGGTGCTCAGAGCACTGAGCAGAAAACGAGCTCGTGAGCAAGGAGACCGAGCTCCCCCAGTACACAAGAGCCATGACGCACCGACTCTCAGAAAACCAGAAAGGTGGCGTCAACACTTTTGCAGAAACATTCTTGAAAGCTATGCACACTTGCCAAGTCAGCGGCCCCGGTAGCATTGGAGACTCTTAGAAATCTGGAAGCTTCAAGGTGTCTTTCTCTCAATACGGTCGAAGGTGATGGATTTTTTTTTTTTACTCATCACCTCCTTGGCCAAGAAATACCTGCCACAGTGCTAATGCCAAACAGGCAGAGGCATAATTGCGTCCCATGCCGGTGGTCCTCACAAAGAGAGAACGGGACAGGGCAAGCAATCCTCTGGCTGGTTAGTACACCTGCATCAACTGATTGCCGGTGACTACATTGGAGAGAGATCAAGCAATAGGCCTCTGGAAGGCGCACAGTCGAAAAGGACAAGTTTTCGGATAGGACACTTGCGGTGAAATAGGTCTAGTCAGCACTTTCTGATTTCCCTGGATTTGAGAACCCCAGATGTCCCCTTAAAATGAAGTCCAGGGTTCTTGAGACTTACCTGGAAGACATGAGGTGATGGTCTTCCTCGTCCCCAAGATCAGGATGGTTTTCTACAAAGAAATTGACAAAGGGTCCATCACATTAATCAGTTCCCCCTTGGAACATTAGCGTCCAACGTTCAGTCCTGGCACAGGGACATCACTATCCTCAGTGTGACAACAGGATACCGTAAGAGCAATATTCCAGTAGACCTCAGGTGCGGTGTTGTGAAACCTCGTGATTTGCTACCCTGAGCCACTGGGAACATCTCCTGATCGGGTAGACCCTCATCACAACACCGTATCTCTGGTCTGTGTCAACAGTCCCAGATATCTTTCCCTCACATATTCTGGGGAACAAGCTTAACTGCATTCTCACAGAATTACTGCACTATGCAGCCTTTTCTCACCAGACACACTAGTCATTGAGTGGTCAGTTCAAATCCTACACTGAGAGTACAGTGATGGAGGGATGTACAAGCCTTGGAATCCAAATGAATTTCCAAGCTAGGCAGAAACGCGGACACACTTGGGGATGGCGAATGCCAAGGTATAGGCTAGCATCAGGGAAACACACAAGCAAGGGAACGGTACAGGAGTTTAGGGTCTGTGATCGGTGGACTGCACAGGAGCGAAGGCCCAGAGAGAGGAGATAGAGAGCAGGCGAAGAACAGTGAAGCCTAGGTACAGCTTTGATGGAGACGTTGACAGCGATGCCAGTCGCATTGGGTAGGCCTAGAATCTGATGGGATACGCTTCAGGCATGAAACGTAAAGCATTGAAGGTGAGGAGAGTCATTTCATGCCCAATAGCATGTTGGACAGAACCTTTGCTCTTGGTGCTGCAGAGGTGAGTTGAGGATGTCATGCCAGTTTTGGGTCCAGTGATCTGCGAGTGGGGCCAGGATGACCGGGGCGCATCCTGGGAATGAGGAAGGGAGCGCAGCTCCCTGAACCACCTCTTGTTTGGGCTGCAAACACAGTCCTAGAACTGATTCAGTTCAATGTGTGTCTGCACAGCCAGAGGTGTGGAGTACAAAGAAAGTGGGCTGAGCAGGGAGTCCAGCTGGAGCTTGAAGACCTGCATGATGGAATACTCACTGGCTGCATCCGGAACAGAACAGACCTCCACCAGATCGACACAGAACACGGAGGTGCTCGTCTGAGTCCAGTACGAGTCCGATTGGCCAACATCAACTGAGTATGTCCCATAGTACTCGTCGAGAGAGGGTGTCGGGACCTGAAGCTCTCCCATCGGTGGAGGATCCCTGCTCAGCCTGGTGGGGTAGGGAGGACTAAAGTTGAAACAAGAGGGTTTGGGAAACACACTGTCCTAGCGCTGGTTTCCCCAGAAGGCAGAAGGGTCCGTCCACAGAAAAGAAATGGGAAGTCCTCGCCAAGGGACAGGAAACAATCCTCCTCTATCTGGGGCCAGAGTAGTGTGGAAATGGGACGACCAGATAGGGAGTGTGAGAAAAGACAGACACAGAGACAGAGAGAGAGAGAGACAGAGAGCAAGCAGAGGGTGCTCAGAGCACTGAGCAGAAAACGAGCTCGTGAGCAAGGAGACCGAGCTCCCCCAGTACACAAGAGCCATGACGCACCTACTCTCAGAAAACCAGAAAGGTGGCGTCAACACTTTTGCAGAAACATTCTTGAAAGCTATGCACACTTGCCAAGTCAGCGGCCACGGTAGCATTGGAGACTCTTAGAAATCTGGAAGCTTCAAGGTGTCTTTCTCTCAATAAGGTCGAAGGTGATGGATTTTTCTTCCTCATCCCCTCCTTGGCCAAGATATACCTGCCACAGTGCTAATGCCAAACAGGCAGAGGCATAATTGCGTCCTATGCCGGTGGTCCTCACAAAGAGAGAACGGGACAGGGCAAGCAATCCTCTGGCTGGTTAGTACACCTGCATCAACTGATTGCAGGTGACTACATTGGAGAGAGATCAAGCAATTGGCCTCTGGAAGGCGCACAGTCGAAAAGGACAAGTTTTCGGATAGGACACTTATGTGTGAAATAGGTCTAGTCAGCACTTTCTGATTTCCTGGATTTGAGAACCCCAGATGTCCCCTTAAAATGAAGTCCCAGGGTTCTGGAGACTTTACCTGGAAGACATGAGGTGATGGTCTTCCCTCGTCCCCAAGATCAGGATGGTTTTCTACAAAGAAATTGACAAAGGGTCCATCACATTAATCAGTTCCCCTTGGAACATTAGCGCCCAACGCTCAGTCCTGGCACAGGGACATCACTATCCTCAGTGTGACAACAGGATACCGTGAAGAGCAATATTCCAGGAGACCTCAGGTGCGGTGTTGTGAAACCTCGCGATTTGCTACTCCTGAGCCACTGGGAACAGCTCCTGATCGGGTAGACCCTCATCACAACACCGCATCTCTGGTCTGTGTCAACAGTCCCAGATATCTTTCCTCACATATTC